>NW_019385221.1:139078-153608 GCF_000671375.1 Centruroides sculpturatus
AACGACGTAAGTCGAATTTACTTGTCTCCGAATCTACTTGCCACTAGGCTAAACCATAAATTACCAATTCCCGTTCTGTATTTTATTTATTAATGCATTTTTAATAATATATGGTTAATAAGGATCTATTTTAAGCTTACAAACAAATAACTTTTAGTTTTTAATATAGTACAGAAAAAAGTAATTTAAATTTACGAATGCATGTATTGTAAATACAGTACATACTTGTAAATGTATATATTATAATATGATTTTATGTGCTTTAAACATTTTTCTAGTGATATTACGACTTCAATATTTGTGGCGGGCAGACGTAAAGTCGAATAAAATGACTTAAAACTTGATTTTTATTTTTCCATATAGTTTTTTGACAAACGACGTATAATCTGAAACGACGTAACTCGAAACGACGTAAGTCGAGGTATACCTGTACTAATAATGTATTTTTTCATATTTTTCTGTTATCCGTTTTTTCAGTTATCCGACCAACCCCAGTCCCTAATTGAGTCGGATAATCGATGCTCTACTATACTTCGAATTTAATTCATTCTAGGAGACCGTTCGAACTTTGAAACATTCGAAGACCGAAGTAACTTTTCCGATTAAGAGTAATGGAAAGTAAATTAACCATTCCGATATCCCCCCAATACCCATTTCGATAAACTTAAAAAGCAAATACACATAACTTAAGGTAATTAAAACATTATTAAATGAATTAACAATAAATTTGAACTCTAAAACAATAAATAAAGTACGTAAATACAGTGTAATAAATAAATAAATAAAAGGAAAATTGCATCTGCTGGTCGCACACAGTTGACTTCGCGATAAGTACCTTTTTCATCTGAATCTTCAATAATACAGCCTTCCTCTCACTTGTTAGACTTCGTTGCTCCCACGCAGTTTTCGGTTGTCATGACTAATAAGTAACGGTTATATTGAATATTAGATTGGATAAAAAGTTTCTGTGTATTGTTAATAGATGTCGTTACTTAGTATAGATGTGTGTAGTATAGAAATTTCACAACTGTTAGGTTAATCATAGCCTAACAGTTGTGAAATTTAACACATTATTGCTAATCTGAGATTGTTTTCTTTGTTCAGATACTTATTTTTTAAGCACAGTTCAGTATTTAGGTACTGTACTATACATTAGAGAATGCTGTATGACGATTTTATGCTTTCTCTTCTATTCTACATACAAATAATGCTAATGATAAATGATGCTAGAATAATAAAAGTTTGTGTTTCTTTTGTAAATTGCTTGTTTCGTTTCATTGAAGTTGTGAATACAATCGAGCATATTTCGGATGCATGTATTGTACTTTTTTACGCAGTGTCCTTTTACACAGCGTTCTTTGGAACGCATCCACCGCGCAAACAGTGGGATATTTGTATCTTCTTGGCAGTAAAAATAATTGGAAGGTGACGCGACAGGCTGAAAAGCGACAGTTGCCTGATTTTCAATTTCGATACTCGATAACGATACTGGCCGGTATCGATGCTTTCAGACTGACACCAATACCGATAACGGTATCGATGCTCTCAGACTGACACGGTATCGATGCTCTCAGACTGACACCAATACCGATAACGGTATCGATGCTGCTCTCAGACTGACAAAAATACCGATAACGGTATCGATACTTTAAAACTACTTATGATAATAGTATCGATACCATAAAAGTATCGGGACATTCCTAAGTACGAGATATTGAATTTCGTAATAATAATTATTACTTTCCGGTTCTGTTATATATAACAGAGGAAAAATATGGCAATCGGTCAAAAAATGATCCTACAAGATTTGGACTCAGGAGTCCTTGAAATGTCGAGAAATGCAAAAAAATGGTATGTTATTAAAAAGTATGTATATGGAATGTTACTGACAATGAATTTGAATAGTATTCTAATTTGATTTGGAATATGATTTATTATCATTTAAATAAATATTATGTATGCTTAAAAAATATATTCCATTAATTTTTCTTCTTCTAGAAAATAATTTTAAAGAAATATAGTCTTACATAACAATTTAAGAGTCGTTTCCATTCTCCCGTTTCACAGACTAATTCAGAAATAACAGTCAAAAAACTTGAAGAAAAGATTCTTCTATTTCATAGAAGAATCTTTTCTGTTCTATGACATGAAAATTAGAATATTAAAAATTATCACAAAGTTAAAACATGATCAAAACGCCGACCTTTTATTTGAGGCTACGGCGTCTTCACAATAAAATAAGAATAATTAAAAATTTTTACAATATCTACTGTGTCTTGTAGCATTTTTAACTGCTTCTAGCCCTCTGGTCGTCTTTTGGTTAATCTTGTGATCACTTTGCATAAAATCATACATGAAGACAACATTTTCCAGGAGTCAACAAGTTATTTTTATGTAAGTCTATATATATTTCTTTAAATTGAAGAACTTCTGGGAAATGTTGTCTTCATGTATGACATTATGCAATCTATACAAATATTATAAAGAGGTAATGTTTGTAAGTAAGTAAGTTTGGATGTAGCGGGTAATCTCCGAAACTACTCATCCGATTTCAAAAATTCTTTCACTAATATTTAGAATGAAATCTCAGGGTGAACATAGGCTGTATATTATTTCATTTATATTATACATATAAATGAAAATATATAATCTAGGTTAAGGCTTTTATGTCCAACAGATGGCGCTACGAGTACGACGCCCTAAGTTTGCTTTTCTGTGAGGCATTATGCTTTTCTGTGAGGATGAACTAAAGCAGATCATCTTCTATCTATTTATATAAATAAAAATGTAATGTTCGTTTGTTCCTACCGATTCCTTTGAAATTTTGACACAACGCTGCATTCGAATACGCACGTGTTTTTATATAATATACATATCGAAATTCAACCCCACTGAAGAGAGATGGTTAGGATTAAGGCTTACGGTAAAGAACTCTGCTTCTATTTATACTATTTTAGATGGGGGTTTTTGTGTTTTTGATTGCGTTTTAATAGGGTACGTCAAGAGAATGTACACTAAGAAGAAATTTTTCGAAAAATTCCCCCCACGGGAGAAGTGTTATAAATTTATAATAGATACATTTTGAGCCACAACAACGCGTGGCGGGGTCTGCTAGTATAATATACATGTCGAAATTCCCCACACTGAAGGGAGATGGTTAGGATTAATTAAAGCTTACGGTAAAGAATTCTGCTTCTATTTATACTATTTTAGATGCGGGTTTTTGTGTTTTTGATTGCGTTTTAATAGGGTACTTCAAGAGAATGTACACTAAGAAGAAATATTTCGAAAAATTTTCCCCAACGGGGGATGTGTTATACATTTATAATAGATATTTTTTGAGCCACGACAACGCGTGGCAGGGTCTGCTAGTAGAAAATAATTTTATTTTCAACATACCAATTGGACAAAAACTACTGATATGTTTTCTTTTTACATTCTTTTTAATAATATACACAGTGCGGCAATTAAATTCCGGGATTGAAGCTATATCTCAGCAACCAGTACCGACATCGGTTTAAATTTTATGTCAAATGAAGTTTGAACAGATGTCGCTACTAACCTAAAACTTTTATTGAAATCGGTTGACATTATCATTGTTTTTGGTATTTTGTTTATCAGTTTATTTTGTTACATGTCGGCGAACAATAATGGAACAACGTGCTGTTATTAAATTTCACGCTAAAATTGGCACAAGTGCCACAGAAATGTTCAAAATGATGCAGAAAGTGTATGGAAGTGAGTGTTTATCATCACCTCAAGCCAAGAAAACACGAAAAGTTCCATAAAAAATCAAGACGATGTTCATTGTTTTCTTCGATAGCAAAGGCATCATCCACCGTGAGTTCGTCCCACAGGGTCAAACAGTTACTGCTGCTTTCTACTTAAAAGTTTTACAACGATTAATGGGAAGAATTCGTCGAATTTGACCAGAATATCGCAATTCTGATGACTGGTGTTTGTTACACGATGATGCACCGAGTCACACATCATTGATTGTTCGTCAATTTTTGGCACGAAATCAAGTCTGTGTGTGTTGAATCATTCGCCGTATTCCCCCGATTTAGCACCATGTGACTTCTCTTTCTTTCCAAAAATGAAAATAAAGTTGAAAGGACGCATTTTTAATGATATTGAAACCATCCAAAGAGAGTCTACGCGCATATTAGAAACAATACCAAAAGTTGAGTTTGAGCAAGCATTTGAATCACTATTGAATCGCTGTAAAAAGTGTATTGAAGCAGGAGGAGAGTATTTTGGATAATTTAATAAAAAGATTTGAATAAAATAGTTTTGTTTCATTTTTATAGATCCAGTCCCTGAATATAATTGCCGCACTGTGTATTTACAAAAACTTCTAAACAAACTAAAGTAAGATAAACAATTTCAATCATGAATAATAAATATGTAACCTCTACTTAATAAAAATTGTATGTTTACTCAAAAGAATCTATGAAGATTATAACTCCAAATTAATCTCTTTTTACTATCCCGGTTTTGGTATATATAATAGAGAGAAAGTATGGCTATCGATCAAAAAGACGACCCCCAATATTTTTACATTTTTGGACTTGGGACACCTTGAAACGTCGAGAAATGCAAAAAGTTTGTGGAGTTTCCTATCTTAGTATGTGGGCGCACGATTTTGTTCACTTTTTTTGAAGCTTAATAAATCCGGTTAATGTTACCTATGACAGCGAAATATGGCGGCGCTCCGACTGTTCAGTGACTGTTCGTGGGCAAGACGGACCTTGTGCCAAACCCGTCACTAGTTATTGATTCACGGTAGTTCTTGACAAAATAAATAAATAAATAAATAAAGGAAACATTTACTAAAGATGTAGCTAATCTAACGAAACGAAACGAAACGAACGTAACCAAAGCGCCGCCATATTTCGCTACCATAGGTAACATTAACCATAAATCTTCTACTTTTTTCAAAAATTTCTGAAATTTTGCACGATTGCTTTTTATTAAGTGGATTAATAATGCTAATAAATTTTGTGGTTAAAAGTCGAGTGGGGAGAGATAATCGGGTGGTGTGTATCTCCAGTAGGGTCGGATTTAATGGCGATTTTACTCGTTATTCGCATTTAAATTTATTTTATAAAATTCAACCCTACCCTCAAAATCAAGTATTTTGTTCTTATATAATAATTAAAAATATAAAAAGTTTTGTTTAGTAAAATATCATAACAGATGGCGCCACGCGCAGTTTTAAATGTTTCGGGGAAAGTTTTTCTTATAAATTTGTAAATTTATAAGGAAAACTGTTCCAGAACATTTTTTTCTTGCAAATTTTATAATAAATTTAAATATATTACAGTGTTTTTATTATGTTGCAAATGTCACGATCAGCTGATACTAGTGTCAAGTGCTATGCTGAACTAAAGTAAGGGAAAAGCTAATGAAACAAGCGTAACATTAAGCTTCTGTGTTATTAGTGTATGTGTCTATATCTAGAAATTTCGTAGCTATGTGAGATGTCTTCAATATTGAAGCTTTCTGTAGTATCACGTATATATTTATATTAAGGTTTAACGTTTCTAAACTTTTGTGTAGTGTGTGTGGCATGACACCTGTAGAGGAGAGAATGACAGGAACAATAAATACCCTATCCATCCTTCATAGATGTCTTATTTCTTGGGCGAGTAGAGTGTACTTGATTTTTTCAGTGTGAGTATTTTTTATGTTGTGAATGTTTGGAATGAAGATGTCTTTTATACACCATAAGTGATCTTATTGTATTCGTCAATAAAACAGATGTCAGGTCTATTGTGATGAAGTGTTTATAAGTGAATATTTTATCTGTGATTAAGGCTCGGCCATAGTATGTTTTGTGTGCCATTATCTAATTTAGACTGTGGAGTATGGTACGTGGGTGTTTAATAATCTGTGTTTGTGTGCAAGCTCTTGGTGTATTATATTTACTATTTTATTATGATTACGTAAATATTCTGTTGGTGCTAAGAGCTTCTAACTAGAGGTATCTTGTATTGTTTATGGCAGAATGCGGCATTTTCTGCAAGAGTCATTTATGAGTGATGTATACTTCAGAATGTGTTTTCTGGAGTTTTTACTGTTTATGACCTGTTGTTGAATGACAACCATTAACTCTTCAGTCTCTCCAAATAGTCACCCTCTAGTTAGCCAATGGTTTAATGCAGTTTTGTTAACATAGTCACAGGCTTGCATACCATGAAATGTCTTTTGGGCCTATGACTGCTTATGTATCTGTTATTTATGTGTTTAGCTATGTCCAGGTGTTCAGAGTATAAATTTAATGGTTGTTACTGTCTGTCAGAGTTATAGCTTTATGTACTCGCAATCTGGAGGTTTCTTGTTTTTTGGAAAAACTCCCGCAGTGTCAGAATTTGTTTGTAGTGGAGGTTGACTATATTCGTCAGAGCACGGCCATCTTCATTGCGAAAAAGAATGTCTTTCTAGAGGCGATATCAAGTGATATTGTTTATGATTAGTAAGTATTGCTTTTGTTTTCTTTTTGAGTTGCTCGAGATCTGTGCGTGTCCAGTATATAACTCTAAAAGAATAAGTAAGTACAGGGACAACAAATGTATTAATTGCCTTAACAGCATGTTTTACATTTAGGTATGTTCTTAGAACTGCATTTAATCTCTTTTGATATTCGAATATTAATCTTTGCTTTATTTGTGCAAGTTCTGTAAGTTTTACCTGGAATTTTAAATATTTGTAAAATTCGTCCAATTCTATAGACTGGATAATATAATATCTTCACTTATGAATACATTATCTTCTTCCTTCAGAACAACTTTTTCAGTGTTATTATTACTATTATTAATAAAACTGTGTTATATCAGAGTCGGTAGATTAACTGGTCTTTCGACTAATAGTTCAAACTTAGCTAGAGACAATATTTGCCGCTAGTCGGCGCCACTGTTAGCAGGAGATCGTTGTTCTTGCTAGGTATATACTGAAGTCAGTGATTTTGACCTATAATAATTGTTTTTTTAGCTACATAAAAATGCCAACGTGCTTTGTGCCAGGATGCAAGGCAGGATATAAGTCATCGAACGAGAAGAGACATTTCTTCCGTGCTCCTAGCGATAAGATTGAGGAGTGGATGCGATGCATTCCACGAGACGACAAGATGCTAACAAATAAATGTTACGTTTGTGACGTACATTTTGCGAGTAGATTTATTTTAAAAACCTTCTCTCATGTTATAAATGGAGAGAAAGTAGAAATTCCACGAGATCGCTGGGCATTAACGTCGGATGCATATCCATCAAACTTCCCTAATTGTCCTAAGTACATTAGTAGGTCTGTACCTCAAAAACGATCAACGCGATGTCTCACAAGAAATGAAGAACCATCTAGGAAGGGATCACAAAAAGACAATACCAAAGGTAACTATTTATGGTTTTTATGTAATCTTAATCCTCAGTGAGTCATGTAATTTTTTGCCCTTGCCTGAGTTGCAGTGCGTCTCTCGGACCCTGTGTTTTAATATAAAATTAAATTTTATCTATCTATCTATTTTATCTATATTTAAGGAACATTTTATATTTAAAAATTAAGTAAAGATTGAGCTGGGTTTGTGAGATCCACTGTGATTCACTGAGGGTTATCTCTCTGTGGCCCATCTTTCCTTATAAATACTTTAAGATTAATTGTCTGATATTTTTTTTTATCAATCATTAGATTTGCATGATACACACTCCCAAGTAACAACTGTAGAAAAGGAAGTAGAAGAACCCTCCACATCTGAAGCAGCAACTACACAGCATCCTGAGCTGTTATATGTCAATAAAATCTCTGCTTTGCAGTCTGAATTGTTAAAAGTCAAAGAGGATTTATATCGGTGCAGAAAGCAAAAGATGATCTATAGGAAGAAACTGAAAACCCTTCAAACAGAAAATCTCAAGCTTCATCAAGAAAATACTGAACTTAAAATGAAACAGTTGTCAGCTGATAAACTTGATTCCTTACCACCAAGACAGAAACTTATAATAGAGCACATGCTGAAAGCATGCCATATAAAAAGCAAAAAGGGTATGAGATATGACATTAATTGGTTACTTGACTGTTTACTTTTAAAAATTAGGTCACCATCTCTCTATGAATTTTTGAGAAATAATGATTACTTGCCTTTACCCTGTCAGTCTACACTGCATCAATATATCAGAGGCATTAATGCCAAATTTGGATTTGATGAAGATCTTTTTGTTATTTTAAAGACAAAATTGGAGACAATTCCACAAACAGAACGCCAGGGAGTTTTAATTTTTGATGAAATCACACTTCAAAAACATATAGAACTTTCAAAAGCTACTGGTGAAATGATTGGACTTGTTGATTATGGTGACAATTCTGAATTGCCACAGAGTGAATTTACAGCAGGTGATCATGGCCTAGTGTTTATGTTCAGACCTCACTTTGCTAGTTGGGTACAATGTATTGGCACATTCTGTTCAAAAAGCTCTGTCCCAGGTTCTACTGTTGCAAAACTTATTTTGCAAGCAATTATTCATTTAGAACAGTGTGGTGCAATAGTCAATGCAATAGTTTGTGATGGTGCCAGCACAAACAAAGCAGCTTTAAAAGCTCTAGGAATTTGTGCAGACACAAATAATATACAATGCTCATTTACAAACCCTGCTGCAGATAGACAAGTACTGGCTATTATTGATGTACCACATATTTTAAAATGTATGCGAAACAATCTTTTGAAAAATACATACTTTCAGGTAAAACTAAGAAAATAAAGTGTTTTCACCTAATTTATAATATAAGCCATTGCATTATTCTGCATTTTTACTTTTAGTTTCCTGAAGGAAGGGTAGAATTACAGCATTTTAAAGCAGTTGTTGATGAAGATTCCAAATTACCAAAGGGATTAAAGGCATGTCCCAAAGTGACAGAAATACATGTTAATCCCAATAACTTCCAGAGAATGAGTGTATTGCTGGCAGCTCAAGTAACACTTTTTTTTACTTATATAATCTTGACTTGATAAGAATACTTTTATTTATCTCATATATTTATAGATATTTAGTAATACTTTTGCTGATGCTATGCTGTTTTATAAACAGCGTGAGGTTGCTATCCTAAAGAATGCAGATGTTACAATAAGTTTCATACGTCACATCAATGCTCTTTTTGATGCTTTAAATCGTAGATTGCCACAGGAAGGAATCAGACATGATTCAAATGATCTCAAGGTAATAGTAATGATTCACTAGCAAAAACTATAAATGTTTTAATTAACAACTTTTTAAAAATAGGTTATTGAAGAATCTCTAGAATGGTTAAATAGATGGGAAGCATTCAGATTACAGATTAGAAGCACTGATCAAAAGGGATTTTTGAGCCACCAGACAGCAGAAAATCTACGCTTGACGCTGACTAGTATCTTAGCACTCGTCAGACAATTGCTTCCAAACTCATATTATATCCTGACAGCTCACTTTAATCAGGACCCATTAGAGGTAAAATTGACTTAGTGTAATGATTATATAATCTTGTATTAAACCTTAACTTATGTTTTCATTTCAATTAGCGTTTCTTTGGAATGATAAGACAAGGAAGTGGAAGCAATTCTCATCCCACAACAGTACAGTTCTTATACCTGTACAGACTGATGACTGTTTACAGTTTGGTTCGTCCTCCCAAACGAGCATCAGTTCAAACTGATCCAGGATCTATGCTTATTACTTTAAAAAATCTTCTTCATAGTCATAAAAAACCATTCAGAGAAGTTCAAGAACAATTGGAAGAACATTTAGAAAATTTGTTTGTGATCCAAGTTTATACTATGGAGATCCTAGTGATAGTGAATTATTAGATCATGATTATTGTACACCAGAAACATTTAAGTTTATCCTACATTATTTAGGAGGTTATATTATTTATCGTCTACTGCCATCACTCGGTTGTGATGAATGCAAAAATATATTAACAGCAAAACCTGAGGATGCTGCACCAGAGAAGACATTTACATTCATCAAATCTCGAGGAGGTTTGTTATATCCAAGCTATAAGCTTTGCCAATTGATGTACTGGGCAGAAAGCAAAGTATGCGAAAAATTAACAAACCCAAACATGGATGTTTATTTTTCAATAATGGATAATATATTAAATCAGTGCTCTGTTACATTGATGATAGGATGTGACAATGCTGGTCACAAGTCCTACTTGACTTCCAGATTTTTGCACTTTTTTGTTACTTGTCGATTGCATTTTTTCACGCGAACGATTAATCAATCATTTATTTCATCAGTTGAAAGTAAAAACCATAGAAAAATTTCTCACTTAAAGTAAATTTTAATAACGCAAATAATAATAATAATTATTATTATTAATATGTATAATATAATTTGTTTGTATGTACAATAAATTTTTAACGTATAATAAATTCACATAATAGCACAATTTAATAATAATAATACTATTGTGTCAGTTTTGTTCCTTGTCATTTATTTAACTAAATATAAAACTCAGCGTTTTTAAAACACTTAATAAAGCATTAAACACCTTCCATCGCTGAGAAATGTTTATTTAATAAAATACGTTCGAACTCATTTACACCTGAGGATAGTTTATTCCATGAGGCTGAAAATGTTAGTGTTTTATTAAATAAACATTTCTCAGCGATGGAAGGTGTTTAATGTTTTATTAAGTGTCATTTATTTATCCATAAACCTGGTTTTGGGTTTAAATAAAAGCTTTTTCATTCTTATAATAAAATGCATATAAAAAATTATGAAATCGAACTCGAAGGTTATATATCTTTCAATAAAAAGAAAACATTCGACCTCACAGGGATTCGATCTAGCGGTCTTGTAGTGATTGCAGTGCCCCTGGTGGTAACATTTGTCTCTAGTTGATTCTAGCAACGAGCGAAGATAGGAAGTCGAAAGACCAGTTAATCTACCGACTCTGGTTATATAAAAAGTATATATTATTAAAATAATTATTATGTACTTATATTAAAGGATGAAATAGAAAATAATAATATCAAAAGTTATTTAGAATTTTTAAGGTCTGAGATTGTATAAAACTATTTATACTGGAAACGAATCTTTTTGTTTTTCATTTCTACAGCTATCGTATATAATAGTATTTACTACATGTTTTGTTAGATTGTTCAGTTAAATGAAAAAAGAAAAAAATCGGATTTTGAAACCACTCTCAGGATCGAATTTACACCAAATAGGGAAAATAACGAGATAACTGTATCAGTACAAGTATCATTCACTTCGATAAGCGGAGTGTCTGTCACGTTTAGTATTTTCTTTCAGTGTGATTAAATTATATTGAAAAATTCCAGCTCCATCAAAGAAAAAAGAATTTCGTTTGTGCCAAACATAAAATAAATAAATATAAATAAAACCAAAAAATTTTATAATTACTTTCTTATCTACCTATCATATTAGACTTTTCATGCATGTAACCTATTTCATATTTTATGAAATGTTAATAGTTGTGAAATGCTATAACGTCTCATTTTCAACGAAAATCTAACATATTAATGTTTAAATAGTTTTATATATATCATAAGATAAAAATTATTAATCATGAACATACATTAAAAGAAAATTTTTATTAGATTTTTTTACTTTTAATCGCGATCTTAAATGTCGTAAATGAAATTCGATACTTTATTCATATAGTTTCATGCTGATTTATACAAAAATAAATAGGCATGCAACGAAAGTCTGTTTTCCACACTATAAGAAAATATACTAAACCAGAAAAAGAAACGTAATGTCCTTTCCTATCAGGAAATTTCGGCTTAAATGGATTCAGGACTAAAGAAAATATTCTTAATTTTACAGGATGATCATAATTAAAGAGTAGCAAAATTGGCTGAAATTACTTCAAATTTCAGCCAATTTTGAAGGTCTAAGAGAATTTTGAAGTAAATTTCACGCTGATGTTGATTTGTTGTTTGTTACGTACGTTTTCAAACTAGTTTCAAAAATAAAGAAACAAAGTGTTATTAATTTTATTCCAATTACAAATGTAATTAGTGATGTAAAATGTGGAATTGATTATTAGAAGAGTTTAAAAATTAAGGCGCTATCAAAAAATTGAGCAGCCCGACTGTTCACTTATTTAATAATTTGTGAAAGAATGATTCTCGCATTCCTTTTATACATGAAATTCTATAGAAAACGTACATAATGTGGACGTTAAAAAACAACAGCTACAAATTTTTTTCTAGCAATTGAATTTTCAAATAAAATTTTTTCCCAAAAATTTACATCTCATACTCAATACAGGTAACCCCCGTATAACACGGTACTTTTATAGCACGGATTTACTCTGACACGGTTCGAGAATTGGGTAAAACCCTCGTACAACATGAAATGTAATAAATTTCTACATACTTAAGTACTAATAGTTCACGAAAATTATTATTTTCGTGAACTATTAGTACTTAAGTATGTAAATTTTCTTTTCTCGTCNATCTCCAGTAGGGTCGGATTTAATGGCGATTTTACTCGTTATTCGCATTTAAATTTATTTTATAAAATTCAACCCTACCCTCAAAATCAAGTATTTTGTTCTTATATAATAATTAAAAATATAAAAAGTTTTGTTTAGTAAAATATCATAACAGATGGCGCCACGCGCAGTTTTAAATGTTTCGGGGAAAGTTTTTCTTATAAATTTGTAAATTTATAAGGAAAACTGTTCCAGAACATTTTTTTCTTGCAAATTTTATAATAAATTTAAATATATTACAGTGTTTTTATTATGTTGCAAATGTCACGATCAGCTGATACTAGTGTCAAGTGCTATGCTGAACTAAAGTAAGGGAAAAGCTAATGAAACAAGCGTAACATTAAGCTTCTGTGTTATTAGTGTATGTGTCTATATCTAGAAATTTCGTAGCTATGTGAGATGTCTTCAATATTGAAGCTTTCTGTAGTATCACGTATATATTTATATTAAGGTTTAACGTTTCTAAACTTTTGTGTAGTGTGTGTGGCATGACACCTGTAGAGGAGAGAATGACAGGAACAATAAATACCCTATCCATCCTTCATAGATGTCTTATTTCTTGGGCGAGTAGAGTGTACTTGATTTTTTCAGTGTGAGTATTTTTTATGTTGTGAATGTTTGGAATGAAGATGTCTTTTATACACCATAAGTGATCTTATTGTATTCGTCAATAAAACAGATGTCAGGTCTATTGTGATGAAGTGTTTATAAGTGAATATTTTATCTGTGATTAAGGCTCGGCCATAGTATGTTTTGTGTGCCATTATCTAATTTAGACTGTGGAGTATGGTACGTGGGTGTTTAATAATCTGTGTTTGTGTGCAAGCTCTTGGTGTATTATATTTACTATTTTATTATGATTACGTAAATATTCTGTTGGTGCTAAGAGCTTCTAACTAGAGGTATCTTGTATTGTTTATGGCAGAATGCGGCATTTTCTGCAAGAGTCATTTATGAGTGATGTATACTTCAGAATGTGTTTTCTGGAGTTTTTACTGTTTATGACCTGTTGTTGAATGACAACCATTAACTCTTCAGTCTCTCCAAATAGTCACCCTCTAGTTAGCCAATGGTTTAATGCAGTTTTGTTAACATAGTCACAGGCTTGCATACCATGAAATGTCTTTTGGGCCTATGACTGCTTATGTATCTGTTATTTATGTGTTTAGCTATGTCCAGGTGTTCAGAGTATAAATTTAATGGTTGTTACTGTCTGTCAGAGTTATAGCTTTATGTACTCGCAATCTGGAGGTTTCTTGTTTTTTGGAAAAACTCCCGCAGTGTCAGAATTTGTTTGTAGTGGAGGTTGACTATATTCGTCAGAGCACGGCCATCTTCATTGCGAAAAAGAATGTCTTTCTAGAGGCGATTTCAAGTGATATTGTTTATGATTAGTAAGTATTGCTTTTGTTTTCTTTTTGAGTTGCTCGAGATCTGTGCGTGTCCAGTATATAACTCTAAAAGAATAAGTAAGTACAGGGACAACAAATGTATTAATTGCCTTAACAGCATGTTTTACATTTAGGTATGTTCTTAGAACTGCATTTAATCTCTTTTGATATTCGAATATTAATCTTTGCTTTATTTGTGCAAGTTCTGTAAGTTTTACCTGGAATTTTAAATATTTGTAAAATTCGTCCAATTCTATAGACTGGATAATATAATATCTTCACTTATGAATACATTATCTTCTTCCTTCAGAACAACTTTTTCAGTGTTATTATTACTATTATTAATAAAACTGTGTTATATCAGAGTCGGTAGATTAACTGGTCTTTCGACTAATAGTTCAAACTTAGCTAGAGACAATATTTGCCGCTAGTCGGCGCCACTGTTAGCAGGAGATCGTTGTTCTTGCTAGGTATATACTGAAGTCAGTGATTTTGACCTATAATAATTGTTTTTTTAGCTACATAAAAATGCCAACGTGCTTTGTGCCAGGATGCAAGGCAGGATATAAGTCATCGAACGAGAAGAGACATTTCTTCCGTGCTCCTAGCGATAAGATTGAGGAGTGGATGCGATGCATTCCACGAGA
>NW_019385221.1:163470-173568 GCF_000671375.1 Centruroides sculpturatus
AAACGCTCTCGGTTAATAGTGCTTTTAGTGATGACAAAGAAAACATTGTTTAATTTATATTAATATGTAACACTTAAGAAAATTTTAATAAAGATATTTAACTTAATTATGAAAATATAGTAGCATGTTTTTTAATTTTTGGAACCTAACCCTCCTTTTCGTACTAGTTCTTTGATTCGCATAACACGGCAATTTTTTGGAACGTAACTACCGTGTTATACGGGGGTTACCTGTATACCACATTTCATTTCTTTCTTACAGAAAATATACCTATTATTTTATTTTATCCGCTTGTATAGTATTGTTTAATGAAATACTACTTATTTCTTAATATATATGTTATGTACAAAGTGATTAATAAGGGCATTATTCATAATGCCCGGTCATTATGAATAATGACCAACAAAATCGGGCATTGTAATAAATTTCAATAATTTATCAAATTGACCGGTCATTATAAATACTGCTATCATCTACTCGGGTAAAGTGATAATAATACGTTGAAAAGTGATCATCCGACATACGCTAGCCAATTGGCACTCTGAGTTGCTGATTGTATCGTGTTGAGTGCGTATTGCGTTTAGTACTGAATTTTAAATTGTGTGACATTTTATTTTGATTAAAAAACTCCACTTATTTCATTTAGAAATATTAATTTTTTGTGAATTATTTCAAAGTATTTAAAAAAACATGTAATCTTTTAAAACTAAGTACTATTAACAATATTAATTAAATGGAAAAATTTTACCTATGTGCACCGTAATGGTACACAGTACTAGATATTGATACATACTAGTTACTGATACGTGTGTTCAAGAACTACCGTAAATCAATATCTAATGACGTTAAACAATGCGCGGCCTGCTGGCAGCAGCCCTACGGGAGGAATCCGTCCGGAGCACAAACAGTTGCGACCGCCTCCATTACGGTGCACATAGGTAAAATTTTTCCATTTAATTAATATTGTTAATAGTACTTAGTTTTAAAAGATTACATGTTTTTTTAAATACTTTGAAATAATTCACAAAAAATTAATATTTCTAAATGAAATATGTGGAGTTTTTTAATCAAAATAAAATGTCACACAATTTAAAATTCAGTACTAAACGCAATACGCACTCAACACGATACAATCAGCAACTCAGAGTGCCAATTGGCTAGCGTATGTCGGATGATCACTTTTCAACGTATTATTATCACTTTGCCCGAGTAGATGATAGCAGTATTTATAATGACCGGTCAATTTTATAAATTAATGAATATTTATCACACCGCTCGCCCTTTTTGGTCATTATTCATAATGACCGGGCATTATGAATAATGCCCGATTAATCACTTTTTCCATAACATATATATTACATATAAACATACAGAGTAAAATTTGCTTATTTTAATCGCTTTCGGACTTCCCATAAACTGATAAAATTAATAGGTAAAGTAAAATAACTATTATTAACAGAAATTTTTGTTTTAATGACTCTGACATTAAAAAGACACACTAAAATAATGATAAAATTTATAACTTGGAAAAATGTAAGAGATTTAATTTATAGTACTGAGAGTATATAACATTCAAACGTATTAACATTTAATGTTTAAAAACTTTTATTGTGATTGATACCGATAAATTATATTAAATTAATTTTGCAGTATCAATCACACATTGATGCGACACCGCAATAGACGCCTAGAATTCTATTTACGTGATTAACTGCAATCAAATCATAATCATTATTAGCGAAATTCTTATAATTTATATTTAATGTATATATTTTGTAATATAAAATTTTGATGATACCAAATGAGTAATACAGTAGATCCCCCTATAAAAGCGTTTCCTATAGTTATGATTCCTATAAAAATTGTGGCATTATCCGTAAACAACGGTAAAAATAACTCCTATAATACGTAAAACGTCATCGGGCAGCCGAACTACTTACCCGCCGTCCGTAGCGCCACGCTACGGAGAGATTTCTATCGTCTGGACAGTATTATATTAATTATATATAAATTAGGTACTGTACATATAATTATATATTAATTATATATAAATTAGGTACTGTATATATAATTATATATTAACTTAATTTATTGTAACTTTATTATAATTAAATATATATTTTTCGCCGTCTAGCGTCACGCTACGGCGAGTTAGGCGACCTATCGTCTGTTTAGTACTGTAATTTTATACATTTCTTGTGAAAGAAACATTTCTTATTTAACGGCCATAAAAATTATTTATATTAATGATGTCTCCAAAGGTCAACGAAGTTTTCGCAGAAAAATAATATCAGAAATCGCGGCCGCAATTTGATGCGCTGTTCCGCGACGAAACCAAGCTTTAGCAACGGGCGTAGTCGAACGGTACACACTCGGTAAGCAATCCTACAATTTTTTGTTTATAACGTAGTTTATACGGATTATTTTCAAAAAAATATACGTATTTTGGAAATGTTGAGTCGAATTAGTCTAGAATCGATTAATTTTATGAAAGAAAACCTTTCAAACAGCCGTAGTCCGTAAACTATGATTCCTACAAAATTGATTCATAAAGAACGGAACGTATCTACCGTCTTATAGGGGGATCTACTGTATTTCAGTTCAAATCTCTTCCCCTGAGAGCAGTTAATAGCGAGGTTGAGGCCGAAGTTTTAAACGCGAATACGTATATGTCGGACGTTCAGCGCCGCTTTCTTGTAAGCTTAGAAGTTTGACAATGGTGTTTGAATAGTCGGTGGAATCATGCTCGACATTCCAAACACCATTCTCAAACTTCTAGGCTTACGGGAAAGCGGCGCTGAACGTCCGACGCACGCGTTTTCGCGTTTAAAACTTCGGCCTCAACCTCGCTAATAAATGACCGGCACGACTTTATTGTTAAAGGAAAAGTATGATGTACAGGGGCAAGGCATTACTAATTTTAAATAGAAAAGCCTACATTTTAAATTAAATAAATTAAAAATATGATTGGTTACAATTTTTAATCATATTTGTTTACTATCTTGATTAGCTAACGAGCAAAATAATAGCTCGTTAAATAATCAAGATAGTAACCCCAATTTTATTTTATTTTATTTTTTATAAAACTCAATACTTCTATAATAGAACTAGCTTTTTTACCATATTAAACATACAAAACTGAAAAACTTCTAAAATTCAGTTTATATAGATAATACAATATAAAAAGTGGTTTTTCATATTAATGAAAGGAATTTATCATTCCAATACATTTTGTTTATATTTTACAAAAAAGTTTAATTAGTTTTTCGTAAGTTGTAACATGAAAAAGAAATGGAGCATTTATACTGTAGTAATTATTTTCTAATATAATAAAGCTACTTATTTCATTATGTTATTTTCAAACTTTAATTCACAGAGATTCATCTAATGAATAACAAACTTTTCAATTAACCTTTCGGTAATTTTCATATAACTTTATTTATTTTCGTTTACTTTCTTTAATAAAATGACTAAAAATATTTTAAATACGCTTTTAATTAACTTCTATGAAAATACGAGAGTATTTTTTACACTTTGAGATTATTTTCCGGTTTAAAAAAACCTAATTCACATTAGATACATTTTATAATTACTAAAAATTTTTATAAAAAGTAAACAAAGTTTAGATATTGAAATTATCATTTATATATAATTAGTATCTTAAATTATTTTCTATCATTTATAGTAATATCTTCAAAAGATTCTGTATTCGGTTGATGCACGAGATGTTCCATAGATTACATGACTATTTTTATACTTTTCAACTAATAAAGAAGATATGTGAACAAAGAGGCTGTGCAATCACACCTACTAAACATTTTTTTTTTTCAATTTGTCGTTTGTAAATGGTAACGTAACTCGCAAGCCATCTTCCGAGAAGAGTGTTTCCCGGGAGGATTTTCTATTCAAAACTGGCCCGTATTTAGGTGTTACAAACGTGAAACAAAACCGGAAAACTTCATGTGGACAGCCCATTGGAGAGGCGTGAACCCACAACCAACTACCAATGTTAAGTGGTTTTATCCAATCAGCCACTGGGTAGCCATTTGTTTCAGAATCTGTCTAGTTTTTCTGATCATTTTTTGAAAAGCCTGGTTTCTGCAGATGTTAAAACGAGTTTATAATTTACAGTGTGTCTAATGAATCTAAGCGTTCCATATATTGTGTAATAATATATGGAGTAAAACAAACAGCTGAATATTTTGCTCTTCTGTACAAAGTAATATGCAGTTTCTTGGATTAGGTCCTTGATGGAAATTTTTACAAATTTTAAATTTTCTATTCTTTCATTTTTGGCTCTTTTTGTCCTATAGACAGTAAATAGATCTTTTTTTCTCTATCCAACGTGGACCAAAGCATTCCCATCTGCTAGACCACAATGGGAATGCCTGGGTGGTGAGAAACTGAGATTGACGTATACGGGACTTGTCGCCCATTAAAATTTCTTGGAGTTGCTCACTCAGATTTGATCCTGGGTAATACCCAGAGTGATAGACTGATACCTTAATCACTTTTCTATTGGTCCGTGACATTTAATCTGTGAAATCTATTTACAGCGAAGCATAAACGTTACGAAATAAAATTATGCTGTATTGTTACCAACATTACTTTTTATTACTTACTTCATAATTTATTATTTTATTTTCAAATTGCTATAAATAAAAACAATTATGCAGTTCGATTTTTGTGTAGTGTATTCATCATATGGCCTTCATTTTTCGGTTTTTCGTTGTAAAGTATCATCATCTAGTAACAAAGCCAGTAAATAATTTTGGGAAAGACCAATACTTTGAAACTTTTTCTTTGAATAAAAATATTAGTAATTTTAAGTGCTTCTGTATTTTATTTCATTTATATTTTACTGGTATTAAATACTTTTTAGTTCAAAATGTTATTACGTCTACAAAAATAATTATTTACTAAAATAATTTTGCTAAAATTGAAAAATATTTCTTAAAAGATATACNCAGTATAATAAGTCCTGTTAATATATAGAATGTACTAGTATACAAAATAAATTATAAATAGTGTTAAAAAAGGACAAAAAGGCATAATAATTAATATGATGCAATTCAAAATAATTTACTAAAAGATATTTCAAATTAGGTCTATATATTTAGCATTCAATAACATCACTTCGGATAAAATTTTAATGATAAAAGTTTTGGTTTTAATTTCTATCTAATAAAATGCTTTCTTTCAGATTGTACTTTATTTTTCCTACATTGATTAAATAGACAAAAGGAATTACAGTATAACGCTTTCACTTTTCAGTTGAAGTAAAATAAATACAATAGAAAATTTTTATGTAAAACTTGTTTCGACTCGATCTTTCTATATTGCAATATTAAATTTATTTAAATTGTTGAAGAAGAATTTTGACTTCTCGTTCTTTAAATATCAATATATACTGAATATTGAAAACAATATACAATACATTCTGTTTGAAAAATTTAATATTTTCATGAATAATTTGAAACACTTTTATTTAATTAGTCTATTAAATAATTTCTATAATAAAAATCTGATAACGTGCTTTTTCCCCTCATAAACGTAATTAGAATAAGAAAAGTTTAATAAAAGCTTGATTTAACAACAATTTATCAATTTATTGTTAAATGTGTTTTAACTTCTAAACTGTATTTTTATTTATTGATTTTTAGGAGAAAATATTCAAAATTTATGTTTCGTAATGAATTCTTTATAGTTTTTATCTCAAAACATTACTTGTCTTCTCTTATTTAGGTATATTTTTGATGTTTGTTTTTCAATAAGTTGCTTCTCTGAAAATATTAACAATTTACAATTTTTAAAAGTTTTCATCGAAAATAAAAAAAATCATTACGTAAAAGCAATAACAATAACTATCAAAATATTTTCATTACATATTTTAAAACTATTGGAAATTATTTTAGTATCAAAGTCATAATCAGTTCAGTTTATATGACCTATATTGGTGTATAAACCGTTGTTATGGTTTTTCAGTCCATGGAGTCCGTTGAGAATGGCTTATTAAAAGTGTGAACCGCCGGGGAGGTTGGAGGTCTCCCTTTCCGGCGACAGGTCGTTAAACCTAAGGCGCTAGATAACCCAGGTATGCTCATCCGCCATGTTGGTCCTTAGAAAGCAGACGACTCTCGTAGAAGTTCAATAGAAGAGACACGAAAATAATCATAAATTCAACTGATTTTGCAAGGTCGAAATGATAAACTTTGCCAAAATTTAGTGCACCTAATTATAAAATACAGCTAAATTTAAAAATCTTGGAATATGACGTCAAAAGGACCAATATGGCTGCACACGTGACGGAAGCGTATGAGCATACCTGGGTAATCTAGCGCCTTAGTTAAACCTGCTCACTGTCAAGATGACTTAAATGTTTCTTTTTCCCTATCTTGCGGTAACGGGATTTAATTGTTCGAATCGAGTGGAGGAGGGAGGAGTGCCGTCGGTAAGGTGACAGGCGATATACGAGTAACAGTACCAATTTAACAAGGAAACAACGATTTATTAGCTATCTACATAGACAGTACAATAACTATTATCGAGGAAAAGTTCTGAGTCCCTAAAACGCGAAGGGCCGAGAGAGAGTTCACAAAAATTTGTTCCATACCTCTTTATATCTTTAAATATTCTTGAGGAAAAAGATTATGATATCCAACGAGTTCCGAACGGGTTCTGGTAGGATAAGGATAATAATTTCGCAGGACACAATATATCGATAGGACACAGTATATCGATAGGACACAATATTCGAGGAAATTGTAGTTGGCGGCTGATGAACGAATCCCCGAGAGGGGAAGCAAGTGGCTTTTATAGTTTCGTCGTGGGAGAATGGTCATGTGACCAATTGTTGTGAGGTAAAAAGTACGCGGATGGGTTAAAGTTGTCCCCGGGATCATGCTAACTATCAACTGTGGGGTTGGAATGTGGGATTATTTTCGAAATGGACGGATGTTTACTTCGAACGAAAGGGGATGTTNAAAGATATACTATTTATTTTAAAATACATTCAAAACAGTTGCAACACAGTGAAGTGAAAAAACATCAAACTGTTTTGTTTCATGCCATGTGCTAATAAGCTGTTACACATTACATGAGATAGCTAGTTTCATTAGACAGATAATAAATATACGTCGGATTCAACGTGTGCAGAAACCAGATAAGTATTTCAAGAAGTGGCTAAAACATTAGACATTCTGAAATAAATATTTATTATAAGATATGCTATCGCTTCGAAAAATGACAAGACATCTTACGAACCTTAGGAAACGTCATTTTACGTTCGTGTCTAAACAGCATGTAAACTTAACATCAATAAAAAAAAAAGTAACTTAATGTTATGAATATTGTTCAGTTTTTCGATGTAAAAGTTGTAGGAATGAAAAGATATAATGCATCAGTTTCAAACGGATTCATTAAAAAATAACGGATATCATCAATAATAAGGAAAAAGTAACATCAGAGATGACAGTGTCTTCAGACCATTTTTGCGAAAGATTTTTTACCCATTTTATGTTAATTAATGTTAATTAATTTATTTTCCTGTTGACTCATCGATATACGCAAAATAAATATTTAAGACATAATGTAATTCTTACCAAGAAGCTTTCGCTCAAAAGAACAGAAAGAAAAAATTCAGTAAAAAGAGAAACTAGATAATCAAGGTTTAAAAACTGAAAGTTATTATTAATTATAAAGTATCTTATTCAACAAGCAGTATACATTTATACATTTCGATCATAAAATATTACCTGTCAGTTATTTTATAAAACAAAAGTGTGAGTCTACAAATAAATACAAAGCTGTTTACATTTATTAAAACTGTAACAGCATGTTTACATTTTTCGCTTGTTAGACTAGCATTACAAACTGCATTTTTCTTTCCATTTACTCACCTCCTTTGATAATGTCATTGAAATTTTATGAGAATCAATTTATAATTTTTTTGTTTATACAACAATTGTTATTTTGTTTTCATTTTCTGTTATTTCACATAATGTACGTGATAATCATTAATTAAACATTAAAGATTCCCATTTTAAAATATCCAAAAGTTATCAGACTGTGAAGGTGAATTTCAGATATTTTGATTTTTTTTTGAAACGACTGCAAAAATGTTTTACAACAGTGATTCCCAAAGTGAACGCTACTGCCCTCTATGGGCGGTGAGTAAATCTGGAGGGACGAAAAGAAGCAAGGGGACGGCAGGGGACGCTGGACGTTGGCTACTGAACGGTGACCATAGTCAAAGGTTGGGGTTACTGATACCTTTTCCTTTCCTCTGTTAAAACGGGTAAGAAGAAACATTGCGATTTATGGTTGCTAGATGTAGAGAACAAAATGTCAAGTGCATAGAAAAGTTTTTCTAAGAACATTTTCAAACCTTTCTCACACAAAGTAGTTTGGTAGTTATATTAATTAAGTCACAGCAACGCAACATTTCGGCGATCTACCTAGGGGGATGCCTTCCGGAGATCTATTTAAGGGTAATTGCTCCTATTCAGGCGTTACAGACGTGGAGAAAACCCGGAAAACGCCACATGGCCAGCCCGTCCTGGCGAAGCGCATACCCACGACGGAAGTCCTAGTGTTCAGGGAACGGAACCGTTTGGCCGCTCCCACAAGGAAAAATGGGTTAGGGGTTGGGTATAAGTTTATGAAACCAAGTGGACAGTGGCTCAAAAAGTTTGGAAATCACTGTTCTAGAATGTTCGATGTGGGTATATAATAGAGTAACCAAAGAGCGTTTTATCACATAGTTCATTCGAAATAGACGCATCAGCAATGTCTCACAATATGAAACTTCCGAAGGAACGCATTTGAGTATCTTTGCTTTATTACTCCAAAACCCACAACACAACAAAGGCTCACGATCTCACGTGCAAAGCGGTTGTTAAAGCGTGCATAGCTGAACAAAGATCAACTAGCTGTTGGATAGCTGAAAGGCCGAAAGTCAGAAGAAGGATATAATCCATCATCATGTTTCCAACCAACGTCAGTGTCAGGAAAGAATTCTTCTGTGAACATGTGAATAGTTTCAACGCAAAGAAATCGTTTCAAAGAATTTCATCCAAAAATCGATAAAAATGCAATACTACCACGACAACGCGCAAATATATACATCAAAGATGACAGAGAATCTCGCTAGTCTGGTTTGGGAGGTTCTGCTTCATCCACATTACATCCCAGACAACTAACTTGCGTCAACTATCATCTATTTCGCGCCCTACGGAACCGTATTGCTAATATATAGTTCAACGATAATATTTGACACTCGAGACTCTTCAAAAAGAAAGAAAAATCCCAGTTAATTCATGCTGAAGGGATTGAAACTTTTCAGCAAAGCTGGCGAGATGCGATTGATATTGATGGTAATTACCTACCAGGCTAAACTGTAATTGCTCTTAAGTTAATTGATAATAGAGTTTTCCCCCCTAAAATGTCTAAACTCCACTTTTACAACCTGATATATTCAAAAGAACTCTAAAATTGAAAATTTTCTGGTTAAGTGTCATTAATTTAACATCTTTATGAAAGAATATGCTAATAACAAACAAGTTGATGTTGTCTAGTTTGTTATGTATTCAAGACAGGAAATATATTAATATCATTCAATTCGAAGAAATAGATCAAAATTTGAAAAAAATTTTGATTATTCGAGGAGAGAAAAAAATCTCAGAAAATTCCGAAAAATTTTAAAAAATTTGTTTTATAGTTGAATTTATTACAGTATCGTGGCATTTCTCAATATTATTTTAAATTAACTATAACTATTTATAGAGTTTATTTTTATTCATTCCGCATGAAATTGACTAAAAAAATAACAAATTATCTAATATTTTCTTAGAAAAATGTTATTATTGAACATAAATTTTAAACGCCATAAATTATAAATAAATTGGTATGAAAATATCAATTTTCGCTGATATTTTGACTCGAAATAAAATGAAAAATTTTTAATATAAATTTCTTTTTGTATTTTTATTATTTTGCTTTAAGCACGGTTGTTTTTTTTTTTTATATTTCAAAGTAACAAATAACATAATAAATTTAGCAGAAAGTAAAATCATAAAAATAAAGCTCCTTTTCGTACTA
>NW_019385221.1:181083-186367 GCF_000671375.1 Centruroides sculpturatus
AAACTAAGGCGCTAGATAACCCAGGTATGCTCATCCGCCATGTTGGTCCTTAGAAAGCAGACGACTCTCGTAGAAGTTCAATAGAAGAGACACGAAAATAATCATAAATTCAACTGATTTTGCAAGGTCGAAATGATAAACTTTGCCAAAATTTAGTGCACCTAATTATAAAATACAGCTAAATTTAAAAATCTTGGAATATGACGTCAAAAGGACCAATATGGCTGCACACGTGACGGAAGCGTATGAGCATACCTGGGTAATCTAGCGCCTTAGTTAAACCTGCTCACTGTCAAGATGACTTAAATGTTTCTTTTTCCCTATCTTGCGGTAACGGGATTTAATTGTTCGAATCGAGTGGAGGAGGGAGGAGTGCCGTCGGTAAGGTGACAGGCGATATACGAGTAACAGTACCAATTTAACAAGGAAACAACGATTTATTAGCTATCTACATAGACAGTACAATAACTATTATCGAGGAAAAGTTCTGAGTCCCTAAAACGCGAAGGGCCGAGAGAGAGTTCACAAAAATTTGTTCCATACCTCTTTATATCTTTAAATATTCTTGAGGAAAAAGATTATGATATCCAACGAGTTCCGAACGGGTTCTGGTAGGATAAGGATAATAATTTCGCAGGACACAATATATCGATAGGACACAGTATATCGATAGGACACAATATTCGAGGAAATTGTAGTTGGCGGCTGATGAACGAATCCCCGAGAGGGGAAGCAAGTGGCTTTTATAGTTTCGTCGTGGGAGAATGGTCATGTGACCAATTGTTGTGAGGTAAAAAGTACGCGGATGGGTTAAAGTTGTCCCCGGGATCATGCTAACTATCAACTGTGGGGTTGGAATGTGGGATTATTTTCGAAATGGACGGATGTTTACTTCGAACGAAAGGGGATGTTGGAATTTTCCCTTTTTTTAAATTAGGTTTTAGTTTAGAATTTAAAGGAAAATTTAATTGGGGTTTAGAAAAATGCGGGATATTAATCGGAAAATTCGGTAAAAATTCTGGATTTCACAAAAGTATCATTAATTAAATATAAATTACAATTACACAATTCTTTCTTTAATTTAATCAATTTCTTAATTGTATTGTCATAAAAATTTTAAAAAATTAATATTTTCTTTTTAGTTTGGGAATGTAAACTTTAAATTAATGAATTTTAGCGAATAAATAAACTAATTAATTAAACGCTTGAAATAATAATGAAGTAATTCTTAGAAAAGAAATAATGAATTTAAAGTTGTTATCTTTCATACATTTACAAATAAGATTAGAATAACATTTACATTCTCATTTCGTTTCGATTAAAATATTTTTTTTATTTTTTTTTCACTTTAAAAGTTTTTAATTTATTTCTTTATTTTTTCGCATGTATTTATTGATTTTAATAAATTATAGATATATTTTACAAACATTTCAAACTAATTAATACAACGTTTACATCATCTTATAATACATTTTACAACTATGAAAATTTATTAATGTGCTTATTAAGTTACTAAGCGGTTCGAAAATATAGAACAGAAAAGATTGTGATGATTTTTAGTTTTCACTAGCTGGGGTACCCGGCTTCTCTCAGGGAGTTGATATGAGATTGTGTGATAGTTGGAATAAAAGGATAAACTTTAAAATACAGGTATAAATATTTTAAGGTAAAAACTTTAAAATATAAGAGGTAAAAAATTTTTATTGAAAACATATTCTATTTACAATTTTTGTTTATAAACGACATTTTTCATTTTGTTCATTTTGTTATCTAGGATATATAGGCCTATGTACAAATTTTTCGAATTTCCTACTTGAGAGCAAGCTACGTAACTTATAGTTGACCGTGAGAGAAGCAAGAGTCTTTGAAGTTGATGCAGCAATGTTTTAAAGTGTGTCCTTCATTTTTGTTAATTGTAAAGCTATAGGCTAATTTGATTGGAAATTGCAGTCTTTTAAATTGGAATGGCAGTTAAGTAGAGATCAGTGGTATTCTGGGGATAAATACTGTGTGTCCTTTGTCCTTTCCAGTCATAAGTTCGGCTTCGATGATGTTATTCGATACCTGTTTGACGATCATCCTTGTTCCATTACATAGTTTTGGTGAGCTCAGATTTCTGAGTAGTATGATCCAATTTTCCGTCGTGGGTTCGAACGTCAGTTTCGAAACTGAAGTTCGAACCCACGACGGATCTTGCTTTATACACCCCCACCAATGGGTAGTCCCACCCATACAAAAAAGGCTTCGAATGGTCCACAATGCTCCAGAACTTTCCACAATGATCTTGATTTCCGAGTGTTTGTGCTATACTTCTTTTTTCAGTTTTGTGATTTATATATTTAACCAATATGGCATCAAAGAAAGAAAAAAGTCATAGCGGCAATAGAAAACGACAACGTGCTACCGCATTTGAGAAAGATTTTGCTTAAAAGAGTAAGACAATCAACTTTAGATCAATTTCTTGTTCCTTACGGGAAGAGTTTGTTTCTTTGTTAAGTTATGGCAACGCAACACTTGGCGATCTGACTAGGGGGAATGCCTTCTGGGAGGTGTTTTTAAGGGAAACTGGCGCCTATTTAGAGAAATCTTGGAAAACACCACGTGGCCAGCCCGTCTGAGCGAGGTGCGAACCCACGAACGAATTCCCCGTGTTCAAGGTGCGAAGACCACTTAGCCACTGGTGGGTTTTTTTATCGGTAGAGACTTCGACTCGAAGAATCTTCCGATGAAATGCTACCCGTTATTTTTTTGGCGGGATTCCCCTTCTAAGCATTAAGGTTCGTATATCTCCACTTTTCTGCCACCAACTACAACAAACGAAGGTATCTACAGTGCTATTTTATTAAACAAAGTTTACATGTTTGTTGCAGTAATGATAGATACTACGTTTCCCTACATTTTCATCAAAGAAAATTACTGTATATTAAAAATAAAATGACAAAAATTTCAGGGACTATAACGGATTAATTGCATTTGCATTAATTTCTATGGGAAAAATTGCCTCTATTAACGAACAATTCAGTTAACGAACGGAGTCGCGGAACGGATTAAGTTCGTTAACCGGGGTTCCACTGTACTTTCTTCTTAATTAGTGTGNAGCAACTGATATTTTCTGTTTATATCGACAGTATTTGTCTTTAAATGTCATTGTTAAAGAAACAATAATGCTAAATGGGCGTTCGTGGTATCGATGTTAAAGTAAACGATATAACCACGAATAAAATTTAGTATTGCAAAATTAAGCTTATTTTATATCAGAAACACAACAAAAAAATAGAGTAAAGAGATTCATAGCATATATAATCCGTTTAGTAAAAGCCCAGAATTTTTAGTACATTACTCTGTTATATCGCATCGCCGGATATATCGCGCTTTTTGTTTGTAATATGAACAGGGACAAGCGCAATATGAACAGGGTTTTTTAATAAGCAGGCTTGAAACATTGTTTATTAATAATAGAATTCTTTTTATGCTATTTCTATCAATCACAAAGCAAAAATAATATTTCATTACTTCTAACTGTAAAAAAATATAGGTAATTTAAACTTCGTCAACAAATTTAAAAAATTCATATCTTAACAAAATTTTTACCATAATTATATTACTTACACACGAATACTCAGTATTATACGACATTTATTCCGGGAGTTAAAACATTTTAGTTTCAACTTCTGCCGGTAAATAACATTCATATATGTAATAAAATAGGTTTACTATTTTCCTTCTGAAACTCAGAAATATCATGTAATTTATAACTAAGTTTTTTCTTAACGTTGATCCTGGAAGGATACTTGCTATCGGGAATTGAAGATTTCAACACTGTCGATAGCACTCAAAAGTTACAAAATCAGAAACTTTCCTATTAGGAATCTGCACATAAAAAATAAACTTATATAAAGCAGAAAGAAATTTTCTAAAGCTTCTATTTAGGTTATTGACAATTTTCCGAATGAACTTTTTTCTGTGTTATCGATTTTTTTAATGCTGCGTCTTTTAACTGGGTTCTGGTTATATATATATTTTTTTTTATTTGCTAATCAATATTTTGCTATTTTTCGATTTGGCAAGAAATTATACAAACAAAGATATATGACAAAATAATTATCTTGTTTAAAAAAAAAAGAATGTTAAATTCATTTTCAATTAGCTATAGTTTATCACACAAATCAATTACAAACTTAGATTATAGAACTGATTACGCACGAATCAACAAGTAATAATGAATCGAATTACAAATACGTTTGTATCTTACAAGTTAGACAAAAATTGCTTTATTAATAATTAACAATAAAGAGTAATGAAGATGTAAAATTTAAAATAAATTTTAATATATTTTATGGATATCATAATTTAAAAAACATTGTAATAAAAAATTGTAATTTATACAATATAACATAATTTTCTTATTTTAAGTAAAACATTTTATACATTTCAAATTATCAAATAAAAGTATAAGCTTAATATGATGCACTATTTATAATTTATTTTATATACTAGTACATTCTATATATTAACAGGACTTATTATACTGGAATTATGGATGCAGATATTTAGTCTTACAGTTTCAAAAATAATGTTCTTTATTAGGTTCACCTGAACACATACACTTCAAACATGTGTTTCGGACTTGTTCGTCCCTCCTCAGCAGGCCTTTAAACGACACTTTCTATAAATAACAATAATAAAAATATTTTACAGTACAATCAACTAAAACACAGACCTTTCCCGACAATAAATATTTAAAACTCTTACAACTTCTGTTTTTTCGATCTTCACTATATTTCCACTTAAACTTACGATCCACAACATCTATACGATTTTACACATTCCTAATTTTTAACATTAAAATCAGTTTAAAATAAATTTAATTATTATGTAAGTTATTATTTCAATTCACTTACTTCTTTTAATTCGTTTGTATCTACTTAATTTTATTTTCAATATTTTTATTATTTTTTTCTTCTTCTTCTTCTTCGATGGTGTTTATATGGAGATTTTAGCTCAATGTAGGCTCTTTCTCCGAGTAGACTTGTGTATGTGTATGATCGCTAGGCGACCGATTAGCCGGCTGTATCGAACAGCCATACGTACGCGCGGGAAATAAATGCCTTCCGGGAGGACTTTTATGGGGAACTGGCCTCCTATTCAGTCGTTATAGGCAAGGAGAAAACCCGGAAAACTCCAAGCAGCCAGCCTGTCCGACCGTGGCGCGAACCCACGACGAACCTCCCAGTCTTTAGGGTCTGGTCACCACTACGATGAGCGGCAACGGAGACCACTCGCC
>NW_019385221.1:191690-200769 GCF_000671375.1 Centruroides sculpturatus
AGTAAAAAATAATAAGTTTTGCATGGCCAACGACTATTTTATATTAATAAAATAAAAGTACGACTCTTACAAAAAAATTTTGTTTCAGTCATTTCTTTCGTTGTTCGCACCATCAGCAGTTCATAAAATCACAAACTCACGGAGACGACCTTCCTTTTTAGGCTACTGCCTCCGTAGTTAAAATGTAAAAAATGATAAAAGCGTCATCTGGTGTTCTTGCCACAATCACAAAATACATTTCAAGTAAAAAATAATAAGTTTTGCATGGCCAACGACTATTTTATATTAATAAAATAAAAGTACGACTCTTACAAAAATTTTTTGTTTCAGTCATTTCTTTCGTTGTTCGCACCATCAGCAGTTCATAAAATCACAAATACTCACGGAGACGACCTTCCTTTTTAGGCTACTGCCTCCGTAGTTAAAATGCAAAAAAGATAAAAGCGTCATCTGGTGTTCTTGCCACAATCACATAATACATTTTAAGTAAAAAACAATAAGTTTTACATGGCCAACGATTATTTAATATTAAAATAATAAAATTAAGTACGACTCTTACAAAAAAAAAATTTTTGTTTCAGTCATTTCTTTCGTTGTTCGCACCATCAGCAGTTCATAAAATTACAAATACTCACGGAGACGACCTTCCTTTTTAGGCTACTGCCTCCGTAGTTAAAATGCAAAAAAGGTAAAAGCGTCATCTGGTGTTCTTGCCACAATCACATAATACATTTTAAGTAAAAACAATCAATTTTAAGTAAAAAAACAAAGTAAAATCGTTGGCCATGTAAAACTTATTGTTTTTTACTTAAAAAAATGTTTATTTTTTCATACTCAAAAATTGAAGGATTCTGCTATTTTTTCCACTTTAGTTATCTGTTCTAATACGTCACATTGTAATTTACTTTCCTAATTAATAAATTATTCCTAACTACTCGATTTCATTAATTAACCTGCTCTATTATCTTTGAATCTAATTTATATCTTTATATCTAATTCTTTATAAAGAATCGTACATTCTTTTATGTTTCTATGAAGATGTTCATCCGAAATTTTTAGCAGTCTTCTGAATTTTAAATAGTATATTTTTTGTAAACTGTCATTATTTTGTATAATTATACGGCATCATTAGCGTAACAAAATTAACTTTAAGCGTTTTTCCCTAACTATATCTTATGTAGATACCAACAGTTGCCTGGGCAAAAAACGACAACAAAGATTAAGATTATTTTTTAATCCTTCCCCGTAACCCTTAAACCCGTACTTTTAATCCTTCTATTATAATAGACCGGGACACCCACTGGTGGGCATTCTAGCAACAGCGGTGTCATTCTGTGGTTTAAATAATAAATTCCTATTACAAATAAAAATAATAATATACTGAATTTCTCATAGCGTACCCTACTAAAATGCAGCAAAAAATGCAAAAAAACCGCATCAAATAATAATATACTGAATTTATTGTTAATTTAAATAATAGCTAGGGGCGCCCTTAGTGGTATTTTTGGCATACAGTGACATAAAGAAAGAAAGAAAGAATCCGATTTTTCAGCTTTATATATACAGTAGACCCCTAAAACACGGTAAATACGTTCCGTGTTATATGAATTCCGTTTTGTACGAGTTCTTAAATACATGAGCCAATCACAGCCCGGCACGTGTATAGTTTAGTGGCTACGGCTGTTTGAAAGGTTTTCTCCATAAAATTAATCGATTCTAGACTAATTTGACTCAACATTTCCAAAACATGTATAATTTTTTGAGAATAATCCATATAAACTATGCTATAAACAAAAAATTGTAGGAATACTTACCGAGTGCGCACCGTTCGTTTGCTTAAGCTTGTTTTCGTCACAGAGCGGCTCATCGAACGGCGGGCGCATGTTTCCTGATAAGATATTTTTCTGTGTAAAATTCTCTGAACTTTGGAGACATCATTAAAGAAACTACACGGCTGATTGAGGTAATATTTTCTCTCGTCTTTTCACTGTTTATCGCTTTTTTATATTTACAGGAAGTTGAATAGCGTTTTCAAAAATCATCGATCTTGCCATTGTAAAGTGTGCGAAAAAACGGAAAAAATATTACATCTATACTTTTTTGTAATCGTTTCTAATTATGTAAACTAACCATTCTATGAAAATTTTTCAAAATAATTATTACTTCTTACTTTATACTTGCTACCCGTAAATAGACCTATTGATTTTTTTTAATTAAATAATATATTTTAGAAGAGTTATATTTAAAATACTTTATATTAATTTATTAATTATACAGTATATTCACTTTTGAGGTTTCGTTACTTTTTCGTTAATTTTAAGTATACAATAAAAGCAATAATCACAGCATTGATGAAAACAAAGTATAATTGTTGACGACTATGCTAAAATATACAAATGAAGATATTAAAGTTTTTGACCTTTCTCTCAGCCAAATAAATGACACAATAGTTTAGAATATTTAGAAAAAATATAAATATTCTATCATATATTATTAAATTTTAATAGTTTACACCAATTACAAATAAATTGATAACTATAAACTGAACTTATACCTTAATTCATTTTTCCTCTGTCTCTCTCTCCCCCTCTCTCTTTCTGTTGGCAATCGAATAGCTTTAAAAGTAGCAGTATCTAGCTTTTTAAAATGGTTCCTCTTGTGGAATAGCATACGTTTTGACGTTAAGTACTTGATTATTTACAACGCATTTGTTTTCGTTTAAAATGAAATTAAAAGTAGATACACGATACATAATAACTTTTCTAAATAATTTGAGTCTCATTAAAGAAAGTGAAGCAGTTTTTAAGTGTGATAGCTTTCCCAGCTGTTATAGAATACAAGATAAAACTAGGACATGGAGCGACTTTGTGGTATCGTGATAGAATTGTGAACCGCCAGGGAGATCGGGGACGGTCGCACCTCCCTTTCCGGTCACTTGTCAAGATGGCTATGTTACGATTTTTGGTCCCGGGAGTCGGGACTTCTGCTCTATATCGGTCGAGTGAGGGAGAGTAATCGGGGTCGACGATAAAGCGTAGGCAATATACGAGTAAAGGAGTATATCGTTTAACAAATAAAACAAGTTTATTTCAACTAGACAAGATCGACAAAACGACAAACAGTAATCTCGACGCTAAACACGCCTAAAGGCTCGAGAGAGAGTTGACATGGATATTCATACCTCTTTGTAGTTTCCACGACGATTCGAGTCCATTAAGGGCACAAAAAATATCCAATAAGTGGGTGTATTGGGTAATCCAAATAGGCACAAGTATAAAAGTTCGCGATTGTGGCGACAAATGGAATTCGATGTTGGAGGTTCGGAATTTTCGGCGGGTTCGGAGATTCAACTCGACGGTATCAGGGGAGTCTCTTAACGAAAGCCGGACGAATGACGTCGGTCCGGCTTTCGTTAAGAGACTCTCCTGAGAGGAGGAAGGAAGCACCTTTTATAGCTTTTTGCTGGTAAAATCGGTCACGTGATCGGTTGTTAAAGGGGATAAAGGTTATAGGTGTTCCCGGGACCCAAAACAAGTGACGAAATTTGGATGCTAGCTATAAACTTTCGTGCAAGTCGGGCTGCAAATTGTATGAGAACAATAGAATGTTGATAGTTATGACAGGAGGGTTTCAAATGTTCCCAGCTAAGATCTTTTTTTTTCAATCCGTTATATGACAGAAGTAAAATAATTAAATTTTTAGATTAATAAAATAACAGATCTCACAGAATTGAAACAGAGCCGGAAGGAAAGAAGCGATCCCTGCATCTGTTGGGCACAGAAGAGGCGAATCTTGTACAGTACCTGACGGATGCAGACCGCTGAACTTTGCACTTTCCGCCGCAATAAAAAAGGTTATCTCGTACCTGCAGGCCACGGAAGACACGATCCTACGATCCTTGCACTGACCAGTAACGAAGAGACCAGTTGCACATGTCGGCTCTGTCAATTCTGCTAGTTTGCATTTTCGTAATGAAATTTTATAATTAATTAAAACTAGCAGACCCCGCCACGCGTTGTTGTGGCTCAAAATGTATCTATTATAAATTTATAACACTTCCCCCGTGGGGGGGAATTTCTCGAAAAATTTTTTCTCAGTGTACATTCTCTTGACGTACCATATTAAAACGCAATCAAAAACGCAAAAACCCGCATCTAAAATAGTATAAATAGAAGCAGAGTTTTTTACCGTAAGCCTTAATCCCGTCCATCTTTCGGGGGATTTCAACACGTGTATTATATAAAAACATGTGCGTATTCGAATGCAGAGTTGTGTCAAAATTTCAAAGGATTCGGTAGGAACAAACGAACATTATATTTTTATTTATATAAATAGATAGAAGATGATCTGCTTTAGTTTATTTTTACAGAAAAGCGTAATGCCTCACAGAAAAGCAAATTTAGGGAGTCGTACTCGTAGCGCCATCTGTTGGACATAAAAGCCTTAACCCTAGATGATATAATTTAATTTATATTAATGTTTACCGGAATAATGTATAGCCTATGTCCACCCTGAAGTTCCATTCTAAATATTGGTGAAAGAATTTTTGAAATCGGATGAGTAGTTTCGGAGATTACCTGCTGCATCCAAACTTACATACAAACATTACCTCTTTATAATATTAGTATAGATAACTGGTTTCTGGAAACTGTTAATTAAAGGAAATGTGATTTTTTTGACAAGTTCAATGTATCTTGAATTGAAATTATGTATTCCCCTAAAAATACAATTTGAACTATCTAATACCATGAAGAGAAGGAAAAGAAATCAGCATTCTGCAAAGACAAAACATTTTCGTAAGTCATAAAAATGAAGATTTACTATATTAATTAGCATTATGCGTACTCAAAAAATAGGATACAGTGTATATTACTCTATATTACAGTGAAACCTTGATGTAATATTTTCAGAAAGATCATTGAATATCTAGTCCCTGACAAATCCTATTTAAACTATGGAAATTAACCCTGCAACAATCATTCCTTAATTTATCATTTTCTTGTATTTATTGATCAGAACTTTTAGTCTTGACTAATGTCAATCCTAGATTGATTTTCTTAAGAATAGAAGCGACACCACACGCACAAATATTAACATGCATCAGTAGTAACAACAATGTTTTTGGAGTATGGTGTAATAAGCAACAGTTTGGACTCTATAATAACTGTGCCATCTTGCATTCTTCTTACTTTCCAGGGAAGAAGAGTGCAAGAGATGGAAGATTAAGAGAGCCTTGTGCAGCTGAAACAAACCTATCTTAGTGCACGTTGCCAGATCTGGCGACAGACTTAACAACTTTCCAGACTCCTGCTAGTGGCAAAACTAANTCACAGAAAAGCAAACTTAAGGCGTCGTACTCGTAGCGCCATCTGTTGGACATAAAAGCCTTAACCCTAGATGATATAATTTAATTTATATGAATGTTTAACGGAATAATATACAGCCTATGTCCACCCTGAGGTTCCATTCTAAATATTGGTGAAAGAATTTTTGAAATCGGATGAATAGTTTCGGAGATTACCTGCTGCAAACAAACTTACATACAAACATTACCTCTATATAATATTAGTATAGATGTAGTTTTCTTTGTAGTATTTTTGTTTAGTAGGTAAATTATTTTGAATTAATTGAATTCGAATATTTTTGTATCATTCTTTATTATCCTGCTCTAAATGAGTACTCTATTTTTCTAAATGAGCAAGACTAATTGATCAGAGTATACATTTTTCTTTTCTGAACAATGAAGGTGAAGTAACTAGATCGTACACTTTCTTAGTTGGACTAACTTTTCTGGAAAGGTGAAATTAAAGTGCAAATGTTTTAGTAAGATATGTAAATATTGAATTTTATCTCCTTTCTCCTCTTATTAAATTTTTTTAAATTGATTTTTTTATACAAATAAATATTAATGTAAGTTAAATATTAAAATTACTAACTATAAAAGAATTTGGATAAGTGTCCGGTGCTCCTTCCAGAGTTCAGAGTAAGGTACTTCCCTATGAGCGCCTCTGCCCCCCATAAAATGGCTTGGTTTTTAATTTTGTCAGTGTCAGAGTCGGCTACTAAAATTATCAGGAGTCGGAGTCGAAGTCGAGTGCTTTTTTACCGACTCTGCAGTCCTGCTTTACCCGTTATGATAATGAACCGATTGTAAGACTACTAGTGAATCTAACCTTTATTTAATTCATACACCTCCATTAGTAATAGTAACAAAAGACGTTCGTTACAGGCAGCGTGGATACTTGGTTTAATTACTTCCCAATAGATAGTGAAAGGTGAAAGGAAATTCTGGGTCTTCATTCCGGGATTAGCTTTGATTGTTATACAATCCGGGGTGCATATACTTTTCGTTTCGGACGGATCGATCTATAAGATCGGATCAGTCTTTTTCACATGATATAGATCGCTTCTGTCTCGTTGGCAGAAACTATATAAGTAGGATTGAATCGTACCTACTCTGCGAATAAAATGGTTCACAAAATGGCAAAATGGAAAAGTCAACGCCATGCATTCTTGCCGTGCAGTCTCGCAAAATTGTCTCTTAATTCTTATTTTTCATCTCAGTTTATTGGATGTTTTAATATTTAATAATGATGTTTTTATTTGTCATTTATAAGTTTTAAATACTTTTTATTGTCGACAGTTAAATATATTTCCTTGCTATCAAGTATAAGCTAGACGTTAACCACGGAAGTCTCATTTTTAATATTTTTTATCCGTTCCGAACGATCATATTTATTCTCCGCTCGGAATAGATTGATCGCGATCCAATTGATCCTATGGCACTTGTATACGCGGATAGAAATTTATGAGATCGCTACAGTTCGTTTGTATACATGATTTGAACAATCACAGTAGTCTTGGATCAGTTTGATTCCAAAAGTATATGGATCTTCCGGAGTTAATAGAGATCGGGAAATTAAGTTTTACGATGCATAACTAATATCTTATGGATAGCAAATTTACTGTCAGGATACTTGCTATTTTAAAAATGTTTTATAAATTTCAAATTTTTAATTAACGATACATAAACGACAAACAGTTCTAAAATTCAAATTTGTAAAACGTTACTTTTGAAAGTATTGAAAAACTTTTTAGATGGACGACGCGAGTGGATTGTTCTCCTGCAGAATAGAGGAAACCAATTTTTAGCATAAACGTTAGCGCTTTTTGTAAATTTCCATGTTTATAATCAAATACCTCATTACATAAGTGTTTAAATTAATTTACATTAATTAACATTAACATGTTTTAAAATGTAAACAGTTTTAATACTAAAAATCATATCATGTGTAAAATTGTATACTTTTAAAATTATAATATAGCCTGTATTTGAAAAATACTTTATGTTTTTAAAGAAAAATATTTTATTTAAAATATATTTAATATAAAGCAAATAAACACATAACATAAAACTAAATTAAATTTTTAAGTCAGTGAGATTCATGAACAAACTTTCAGAAAAGTAATATATTTTTTTTAATTGACACGTAAATTATCTATGTCATTTTTAAAGATAAAGTTTCAGAAATATTTTGATGTTAACAATAAATATTTCTGAAATTGAATATGGTATTAAAAATTGTAAAACATATAAATCGTTTTTATTTTTAAAGCATTATTGAATGAAATATTCAATACTTTCACGAAACATTAAATTTTGAACAAATTGGAAAGTTCAGTAAGTTTCTGTTTTTTTTTTTTTTTTTTTTTTTTAACTTTTCTATAATTTAGCTTTAAATTATTAATGAAAGTTTTAAGTAATCTTATATCTTTCATATTCTGCATACTTTTAAGTTTCAGAAAACATATAAATAAAATATGATAATGCATTGTTAAATACTATAACATTTTTGTATAGATTTCGTGTTCAATACTCTAAAACATATTCATAAGAATCCTAAAAGCAAAGTTAACTAACTTTTCAGATTCGAAAAAACAGCGGAAAAAATTCAGGCTAAGCAAGAACAAATAAAACGAAACATACAAAAAGATTAGCAAATTATTGGTGTTGCAAAATTAAAATATTGGTAAGTGCATACTTCTACTTTTGTTTGAGTAAAATTTCGAAAATATTCAATCTTCTCTGTTCCCAATCAAAGTGTCCCACAGTTATGCGTATGATGAGAAATAAAAATAGTTTTAAGTTGTAGTTTATTAAATACTATTTTACCTATTTTTCATTTGGTATTAGTTTTTCACAAATAACCAATAACCGATGCCACTCTACTTACAAAGTGGCTATATGATCTAAGTACCAAAATACTTATATATACTAAATATAATTTTTTTTCACAAAGGTGCAATCATATAATCTGGCAAGGATTCAAGTTTTGTTTTTATTAAAAACAGTTATTTAAAATCAATTAAAAATTAAAAAAATAAAGGCCTTTTGTTTTGTTTTTAGTAAAACGAGAGCTCCCATCTATTATTGATGCTCATTAGTATTAACAAATGGTTGCTCACGGTATGTCGGCACACTATTTGATTTATGTGTCCGATCATAACATAATTGCAGATAAAGATTTTTAAAAGTTTTTTGTATTATAAATAATTTGATTTGATTTATAAATAAAAAGCGTCATGGCTGAGAATGACTAAAGAAAATTGTGGTTGGGTTTTCTACGAAAAGAGCTTTAGCGACTTAATAGGATGGGTTTAGTTTTATTCGTTTTACGGCAACGCGACACATTGGCGATCTGCCTAGGAGAAAATGCTTCTCGGGAAATCTTTTATGAAAAGATTCCCCTACACAGGTGTTACAAACGTGAAGAAAACTTCGCAGAACGCCACATGGCCAGTTGGCAAGGCTCAATCACACGACCAGTGTTCAGTGGTTTTATCCATACAGGCACTGGTGGGCCTTAATAGGATGAGAGAAATGCCTCGTGTCTGAGAGAGGAACAACTCTCCAAGATGTCAAGTCAGTAGATATGTTATGGTTAGCAGGTGTATAACCATTTAGCGAGAACAATAAAAAAGATATTTGTGTTATGTTGGAAATTATAGATAAAGAGAACAAAAACTTTTTCAACACCATTTTAAATAAACAATAACTGTGGAATTAAAACAATTAAAT
>NW_019385221.1:201883-220459 GCF_000671375.1 Centruroides sculpturatus
TATTATAAATAATTTGATTTGATTTATAAATAAAAAGCGTCATGGCTGAGAATGACTAAAGAAAATTGTGGTTGGGTTTTCTACGAAAAGAGCTTTAGCGACTTAATACGATGGGTTTAGTTTTATTCGTTTTACGGCAACGCGACACATTGGCGATCTGCCTAGGAGAAAATGCTTCTCGGGAAATCTTTTATGAAAAGATTCCCCTACACAGGTGTTACAAATGTGAAGAAAACTTCGCAGAACGCCACATGGCCAGTTGGCAAGGCGCAATCACACGACCAGTGTTCAGTGGTTTTATCCATACAAGCACTGGTGGTCCTTAATAGGATGAGAGAAATGCCTTGTGTCTGAGAGAGGAACAACTCTCCAAGATGTCAAGTCAGTAGATATGTTATGGTTAGCAGGTGTATAACCATTTAGCGAGAACAATAAAAAAGATATTTGTGTTATGTTGGAAATTATAGATAAAGAGAACAAAAACTTTTTCAACACCATTTTAAATANTTTTACGGCAACGCGACACATTGGCGATCTGCCTAGGAGAAAATGCTTCTCGGGAAATCTTTTATGAAAAGATTCCCCTACACAGGTGTTACAAACGTGAAGAAAACTTCGCAGAACGCCACATGGCCAGTTGGCAAGGCTCAATCACACGACCAGTGTTCAGTGGTTTTATCCATACAGGCACTGGTGGGCCTTAATAGGATGAGAGAAATGCCTTGTGTCTGAGAGATGAACAACTCTCCAAGATGTCAAGTCAGTAGATATGTTATGGTTAGCAGGTGTATAACCATTGAGCGAGAACAATAAAAAAGATATTTGTGTTATGTTGGAAATTATAGATAAAGAGAACAAAAACTTTTTCAACACCATTTTAAATAAACAATAACTGTGGAATTAAAACAATTAAATTTTTACGGATTTTGTAATATGTGGACTTTGTTCGGATTATGATTGTTTTCAATTGTATTTAGGCGAAAAAATCCTCTTTGAACAATTGCCTTGTATGTTTCTGAATAGCGTCATGCTTATAGAAATAAACATTTGCTGTATTTTNATTTGTTTCGTGTTTATCTAATTAAAATCATTTCAAATAGACTATGAAATGAAATGTCTACATTGATTGATCAGATATAGTACGGTACGGTTCCATAAACATTATCATATAGAATAAATTGGACAAAATAAAAAGGTTTAGAAGCAATTTTCTTTCTAAGCTCCACGGAAGCTCCACAGGTACACGGTAAATAAATTGCTGAATTTCGTTGTTACCTAGCGTGGTCCGTAATTGCAACTGCAATAGCATAGATAAAATTTGTTCCACTCGGGATGGACCTTAAGTTTGCCGACCCATGAAAAAATACAACATTATAAACTTTAAATATATTTAGACAAAAAAAAGAAAAAGAACACGAATAGCTATAGTGGAACCTGTAAAAAAATTAGGATGACTTATTTATTTCTGAAATGAAAATTTTAACTGTAACATGTAGATTTTCAATTAAAAAAAATCACACAAACGTTTCTTTCGTATACCATTTCGTTCGGAAAGACATTTGAATTAAAAAGGAGGAGCTTTATTTCGTTTACTTTCCAACATTACATGGTACATTGTATAATGGTATTTTAGAAACGTATTTTTGTTGCTTTTCTATTAGCAAAATGTTCGATAACATTGTCGAAATCTGTTTTGTTTGTCAATTGTTATTCTATAGAGATACAGTATGGCAAGGTTTCTCAACTACAAGATGTTCATAAATTTTAGGTAATTTTTTTAATGAGTTTTAGTTTNTTTGTTTATACTTAAATACATCATTTCTAGTTTTTATGAAAAAGATGTTTATTTTTATAGATATTATAATGCACATTTTTTAATTCGATTTAAGTAAAAGAAAAATGGGATGACGATAAAAGGGCGGTTCTGCAAAAATTACGTACATCGAATGGGTGTGTGACAATCGAGAACTTTAAAAAAGTTTGTGCAGTATGCATAAAATATATTTGAAAAAACATAAATTATATGAAAGAAGGAAATTAATCCATGACAAGATATCTAGACTTTTCCGTGTTAATTAACGTAAATTATTGATGATGAAAAATTAGGTTATATTTTGATAATTATTAAAATTTATTCAATATGTTTTCTGCATTATTCTAAATAACTTAATAAAAATTTCATTTTATAATAATTTTTTTAATATTTTAAATAACTTCATTTAATCTCGTAAATTGCTTTGTTGATTTAAATATTTAATCTATAACGCTTTCATTTGTAGTTTAAAAATAATAAATGTTGAAAATTCTATATATATTATAATATTTGTTTCGTGTTTATCTAATTAAAATCATTTCAAATAGACTATGAAATGAAATGTCTACATTGATCGATCAGATATAGTACGGTACGGTTCCATAAACATTATCATATAGAATAAATTGGACAAAATAAAAAGGTTTAGAAGCAATTTTCTTTCTAAGCTCCACGGAAGCTCCACAGGTACACGGTAAATAAATTGCTGAATTTCGTTGTTACCTAGCGTGGTCCGTAATTGCAACTGCAATAGCATAGATAAAATATGTTCCACTCGGGATGGACCTTAAGTTTGTTGACCCATGAAAAAATACAACATTATAAACTTTAAATATATTTAGACAAAAAAAGAAAAAACACGAATAGCTTTAGTGGTACCTGTAAAAAAAATTATGATGACTTATTTATTTCTGAAATGAAAATTTTAACTGTAACATGTAGATTTTCAATTAAAAAAAATCACACAAACGTTTCTTTCGTATACCATTTCGTTCGGAAAGACATTTGAATTAAAAAGGAGGAGCTTTATTTCGTTTACTTTCCAACATTACATGGTACATTGTATAATGGTATTTTAGAAACGTATTTTTGTTGCTTTTCTATTAGCAAAATGTTCGATAACATTGTCGAAATCTGTTTTGTTTGTCAATTGTTATTCTATAGAGATACAGTATGGCAAGGTTTCTCAACTACAAGATGTTCATAAATTTTAGGTAATTTTTTTAATGAGTTTTAGTTTTAAAAACTACTCTCATAGATAGAGACACTGACAGAAATTGTGAAAAAATCCATAGTAGTACTGTATTACAATATTTGGAACCGAGTTTCAATGACTAAGTTTTAGAATAAGCTGCAAAAGTTCAAGGGAGCCGTCTTTCCATGTCGGTGTTTCTTCTTGCAAAACAGCTGTACTAATAAAACTATGAAGTCTTTTCAATCAATGAAGAACTGATTCATATCAATATCATAGTGATCGTCATCTACTTTTATCATTCATTATCGACACTAATATTTATCAACAAAAATATTCAACGAGGTAAGAAAGGTATAGTTCTCGGCAAGTTCACTAAAACTGTTAAAATCTCAAAGTTATTTCTTTGATCATCATGTTCAGCGAATAAAATATTTCTGTTCTCGACTCAATTTCATATTCAATTCCGCATCTCCTGCTCCTACACCAAGCATTTGTTTCATTTTTCTATTTCGACGCTGACAATTCCTAAATTATCATAAATTCCTTTGGTGTAGGTCATTATTCACCATTTCATATAAAATCAGGGAGCTAGTGAATAATGACCTACAACAAATGCTAGAAATGCTTTTAAAGCTTTGGGTTTTATATCACATTGTATGTTCAGTCCCTTGTTCTGTAGGTAAATCTTTGTGTTGTTAAGTCTTTGTGTTGTTGTCGCTAAATATTTAGATGAACGGATTCAACACACGCTAATAAAGTACAGACGCAAAACGATTGAAACGGACCACATATAATACTATCAGTTATAGCATTACTAGTAGCCCGGGACGCCCCCTAGTGGGCGTTGTTTACAAATTTCCATGAAGCACGGTTCCTTTGACTTTTTTGTTCCTATCAATATGCTGTACAGCNATTTCATATAAAATCAGGGAGCTAGTGAATAATGACCTACAACAAATGCTAGAAATGCTTTTAAAGCTTTGGGTTTTATATCACATTGTATGTTCTGTCCCTTGGTCTGTAGATAAATCTTCGTGTTGTTAGGTCTTTGTGTTGTTGTCGCTAATATTTAGATGAACGGATTCACCACACGCTAATAAAGCACAGACGCAAAACGATTAAAACGAACCACATATAATACTATCAGTTATAGTATTATATGTGCCGAATAGTTGTTATGTGTAGTTCATTCTTTTGCCTAGATATCACCTCTGATAAAAAATAGCTGTTTTGAATACACTCCCACAAGTTCTGTCTGAATGGAATAATCTCTTAGTTTTTATGTTTACGTAAGTATATTTTTTTTAGTTATGACGTATAGAAAAAGTAATTAATGTCTAAAATTAAATTTGTTACGAATTATTATTATTATCTTTCCTGTTGACTTCTTTGCACCTTAGAGAAACTTTGGCCAAAAATTTAGAATAACATTAGTCCAACTTAAAGCTTTTTAGTTCATCTAACATAAGAATGCAAATGATGTCTTTCCGAAGACATTTTTATTATATAATCAAACTAGCTGTTATCCCCGACTTCACCCGCGCAAAATTTGCAATTTGATAAAAATAACCCTCCCTCGGTATTTCACTAAGATTCTCAATCATTATTTTTACTATAAAACAAAAATCGCATATAAAATAGTACAGTAAAAGCCGTTCTTCAGGTTAAACGTTAATCCTCTCCCTCTCCCCTGCGGGGAAATTTTGAAAAATCCCTTCATAGTGTGCTTTTCATGACGTACTGTACACTAAGCGTAAAAATGGCGTAAAACCCCTCGCCGTAAAATATTTTACGACCTGCTCAGACGTAAAATATCAGGGTCACGTGATTAATAGCTTTTATGGCGAGGGGTTTTACGCCCGTTTTTACGCTAGTGGAGTCTTGGCCTAACTGTGTACCAAATTTTACCTCTTTAGGTTCAGCGGTTTGCTCTGGGCGATGATGAATCAATCAGTCAGTTAGTCAGCAGGGCATGTAATTTAATATATTTAGATTATATGTATTTTATTTATTATCCAATAATGTTAATTTCCTGCCTTTATTAATACAAGCTTGTGATTTACAAGAATGTTTATAATACAAGTACAGTATATACTGTAGTTCAATGACTTGTAGCTATACTATGTATTTTTCATTTTCGAAGTAGGGCCTGTTATTAATTGTATGGAGAACGGCTTAAAATGTTAAAGATGGTCTGAAAAAGAGGATTGTATTCTATACAAATGAGTTGTTGTTTTTTGTAAAATAAATCCTTAAAAAAATTATTTTAAAACGTAATCAATTTTCTATTTCTGAGATTGATAATCTGATATATTAGTTATATGCATGATGATTTGTATAAAAATAACTTAGTTTAATCATTTTTAATCACACTTTTAAAAGTTAATAAACTTTCTGTCTAAATTATTTTGAATCATTTTGGTTCCTAACAGTCCAAAATTAAAATATATTTAGTGCATTGTTAACTTAAAGCAATTATCCCTGATCAGCATTAGCTCAGGAATGTATTACACTAAAATCAATAAAATATAGGATCATTGTTTCATCAAAGTTAATCCATGGAATGGTAACTTTGTTTCATAATTAATTTTTCGGGCCTTTAAAAACTCAAAAAGACTTAACAACTTATCTAAATGTATTCCCTATTTCAGTTTTAATACGTCAGAAAAATATTGCTGCAATATTAACCAGTTTATCAAACTTTTCGCAAAATGATAGAGTTTTGGGTCAGAGTTATCCCAACTTACGGTGTGATAGGCGCAATAAAAACACTGATAAAATAGAATGCCGCTAGAAAAAAAACTTACCATATTGAGAGTGTCTCTATTAGAAAATAATTGAAAAACACTGAATTAATTTTTTTAATTCAATATTTATTATTATTCTGTTTAGAATATTCTCAATGGAATCCAAAACACAATATCTTTCGTAATAAAAATACTTTCTACTTCCTTTTTTAAAATATTATTTTTTAAAATCCATTATCAATTAATTTGAAATTCCATTTTAATCCATAATTTCTTGGAATAATCTAGATAATAAACTTATAACTTTCTTTCCTCCATTCTTTGTAAATTTCACATTTATGCCAGAAGGTTCTGGATGATTTCCAGTTTTTATTTTATGTTTTTACTGCAAAATTTACTTTTATTTACCATATATTTTGAGTTATTTCTTAATTTGTATATTTATCTTTAGGCCTAGTCTCATATAAAAGGTTTTCATAAAACTCTTTTCACATCTTAAATGATATGTAATACAGGGTGGGCCATCGAAAACGAAACGGCAGAGTTATCGTGTTCGTCCAAGCAAATCGCTCGGACAGGTCGATTTTATTATCAAGGGGACATCTTCTGCAATAAAGTTTTTGTGATTTTGAATACAACAGACAACAAAATATTTTAAAAACTCATTCATTTTTTATTAACTAAACAAACACTTATTTCAGAAAAAAGTATTAACAAACATAAAAAAAACCTTTTAAGCTGGACCGCATATGCAAGGAAAAAAATATTTCCCCTTGAGAATAAAATCGACCTGTCCGAGCGATTTGCTTTCACGAACACGATAACTCTGCCGTTTCGTTTTCGTTGGCCCGCCCTGTATACTTCTGTCTTTAGGTTGCCAAGTTCCGTTGGAATTTTTAACTGTTTCCACGTTTCTGTACTTTATCTAACGCCAAACACGCTATTAATCATTATGCGAAAATTCCTCAGGTTCCAGTATTTTCTTATAATATCTATTTTATTTCTTTTTATTGCAAAAATTTCTATACTCATATTCTGACGTTCAGCCATTTGAAATATGTCTTCTTCCTCTTAAATATATTCTCTATCTTATCCGAATTCCACTCGGTATAATAGAAATTCAATTATATCTGTAATATTGAAACTATCAACTATTACAATAAGTTTTAAGCACTTAAGATATTTTGCTTAAATATTGTAACTTATATTGACTTTCATTTTCTTTCCTTTACTATTCAAGTGATTTATGAAAGATACTGGAAAAACTAAAAAACTAATATGAAATTTTACGGCAGTTGAATATTTACTTAAATTAAACCAATTTAATTTTATTACCAGAATATCACTTACTTATATTGTATTTAATTTACCTTCAAAGTTAAAAAGTTTTAAAATTTATTTCTATGTGACATATTTCATTGTGTGATTCTTTAGAAATGAAACTAAATATTACATAACCTTATCAAAAATAATCCAAATTCTTTTATTTTAGAATAATTTCATAAAACAGCTTTATCAAACAATATTTACAGAATATTTTTCTTTACATCATATAACATAACGAAAAAATAATAATAATTGTTTAGGAGTATCACCTTCGACATCACAGAATATAGAAAGTTTACACGAATCCAATTAATTTTATAAATACTTGACAAAAACAATAAAATGTAAAATAAATATAATTAATAAGACTGTAAAGATAACAAATAGTTTAGATTTTTAATATTAAAGTATGCAGNGCCCTTCGGATCGCGAGGCATAGGCGGTGGCCCACGTTGCCCATGACTTATGCCGCCCTTGGTCATAGAAATGATGTAATTTGAAAATAAAATTATTTATAAATACGTATGTCAAGTTATATTTTTATTACGACGCAAAATATATTTAAGAGTTTATGGCCACTGTGCCGTGTAAGACGTTGTTGAAACAAAAAAAGTTATGCATTCCATGACGTACATAAACAGTGTCGTAATTCGCCAAGTGCAAATCAGCAAATTCGTAAAATTTTTGTTTATCTTGAACAATCCGGATAATCGAGGTTCTACTGTATATAAAAATGAATGCATGTCTGCTGTCTGTATGTCCTTCATGCATTACCACACCGTTTATCCGATTTCCATGGAACTTTGGGAAGTTGTTTGATATACTCCCGCGAAGGTTTCTGGCATAGCACATTTATCCTACGATAGATGGCGCGAGTGTATACGAGCATTTCATCGTGAGTTCGATGGATTTCAAATTGTGAAGACCATTTCCTCCCCTTCAAAAAATTTCTTTATATATGCATTTGTGAACGGTTATTTACGATATTTGTAATAATTTTTGTTTAATCACTTTATTTCAACTATTTTTTGCTAATTATGTATTCGCTCGAACTTTATTAAATCTTTAACTGTATCCCGAACAACAACCGAAGTTGTAAAAGGAAATTCGCCTATTTTACCGATCTAGGGATCCCCCTTTTCCAAATTTTAAAATATTAACCTAAAATAATTTAAAAAGACAAATTACAATAAAACGGTTTATTATCCAACTATCATAAATTTCACAACACGCCAAGGAAGAGAGGAAGGAGCAATTAAATAATTAAAATTGTAAAGGATTAAAAAGATACATAAAAATGGGGAATATCGCACTTCTGACAATCGCTGCAAGTCTGTGAGGTAAATTTGGAAAATCCGTTCTTCTCACATGGACAACTGTATGTGGCCAGCTCACGCATCGGAAAACCTTCTGATTTATTCGTGTACACACCAGACGGAAAAACAAAAAAATATCGTATATCCACAAACACTCCAATAAATAAATAGAATTGAAACGACACTTTGAAATGTTTTTTCGATAAAAATAAATAATAATAATAATAATAAGTTTCAATAAAAATGATAAAATGTAACTTGAATTTTATTATAACGAGTTTGCTTGAATTTCGTTTCTTCTGAGAACGCAGCAATGCGCGACGGGTAAGCTAGTAGTATTATAGAATCTAAATACAAACGCAGTCATAGAGGTTCAATTATCAAAATATATGTTTATAAAAAAATCTGTAAATCTTACAATAAATTTTTATAAGTTGTATTCGCCTAGAAAATGTATAGAACTGAATGTATTTAAGAATTGAACAACGCTTTTTCTGTTAAGGTTTGTATCTATTTACCAGATGCAGATATTTTTGGATTTAAGGAAAATAAGCTTCTTTATTTCGAGAAAAAATGAAACTGCTGTAATTCTATCACTTTACACTCTGTATTACGTACATTTATGATACAAAATGTAAAAAATTTATATTTGTTTTCTATTGCATCCTCTGTAATTTTGTAAAATAGATGTCACTCAAATGCAATTCTACAGTTTGGAATAAGTAAATAAAAGTCAATTATTTAAAAGTCAAGTTGCTGATAACATCAAGTTAACTTATAAATAATATAATCACTTATTATTATCTGATTCAGTATCCTAATATAATTCAATATTTAACAATAAGGACGTTATCAGGATATAAAAAGATAAGAAATTTTAGATAGTAAATACTTTATTATGTATCTCTCGCTGTATTCTTTATTTTCACTTACCCAACAGTTATATATAACAGATGGAAACTATGGCAATCGATCAAAAATGACTCTGCAAGATTTTTACATTATTGACTCGGGAAACCTTGAAACGTCGAGAAATGCAAAAGATATTCGGGCGTTTTTCTGTATGTATGACTGTTTGTATGTGTGCGGGGCTAGCATGATTTTGTTCACTCAGTTTGAACGTTAATAACTCCTGTGTGTTTTGTCGAAATTTCTGAAATTTTGCACGGAGAAGAATTGACGGTATTAAATGTTAGTGGTTTAAAATCAAGGCGTGGAAGCTACACAGGAATCATGTGTCATATGTCGAGTGGGGTTGGACTTAATGATTTTACTCGTTATTAGCATTTACAATTTTTTTTATAAAACTTATCTGTACCTCAAAATTAAGCTTTGGGCCATTTTATAATGCCTTATAATATAACAGGTTTTAAAATAAAGTATGATATCAGATGAGGCAAAAAAAATTTTTTTTAATCTTGTGCTGACACAATTTTAGATTTTTTATTGCCGGAAATGTTGGGCAACTCGTCGCTGGATTTTATAGTTATCAAATTTTATTTTATAAAATATTAAACTTCCATTTTTCATTATTTATTCTCTACATAGAACATTTATCCTAATAGAAATTAGAAATTGATGTGATTTGATTAAAAAACAAACCTCTGATAAGTAATATGAGGTTCAATCTCATATGAAAAAAGCACCCATAAATTTAAATAGTACATAAGTGCTATTTGCATATGTTGTTGTTTGTTAAGTTACTTGGGCGATCTGGCTAGGGGGAATGCCGTCCGGGAGGTCTTTTTAACCGTAACTGCCCCTATTCAGACGTTACAGACGTCAAGGAAACCCGGAAAACTCCACTTGGCCAGCTCGTTCTGACAAGGGACGAACTAGGGTTTCTCATTTTCTGGTTCTTTCTTTGTCCCAGAATTTCGAGAAAAGTGAATTGTTTCTCGGGATCCCGGGAAATCACGGGATATAATGAATTATTTTTTAGATATAAAAAAATATCTTTAAAAATAAAATATAATTATATCATTCGATTTCAAGTAACACGTAAATTACTTCTTTTACCTTAGATTACATTCATTTTCAAAATTTTTGGGTTGCAATTATGAAATTGCAGACCTATAAATTTCTACCGGCGTCTGTCTGGTGCCTGTCCATTCTTCCTTAATCTCGAGAACGGAGACAGATGAAACTTGAGACCAGATATGAGAAGCACAGGGACAGTAGGCCTAGATTAACTATATACGAACTTCCGTCTTGAAACTGAAGTCACTTTATTTCAATTCGAAATTGTTATTCCCGAACGGAATTAGATAGATGGCCGGTATGACTCTTCTGTTATCAGGAAAAGTATGATGTACAGAAACAAGACACTACTAAAATGGAACGTATACATCATGTTGTCTTTTACATAATTTACTGAAGTTATGGCCTCGAATAAAAGATCAAACCTCAGTGTCTTTTTAGATAAATTCTTGGTGTAAAAAAGGACTAGTGAAAACGCCGTTTTGGATAGTCTACGTTTGTTATTTCGGTAAATTTCAAATGTCCGCATTATTATTTTTTTAAATATACAGTACAATAGATGTTTACGGGGAGATTTGGAAAAAATTCAATACTAAAAGAATGTTTTAAATAAGATTTAATATTATCTAAGATACTTTAGTGCCCAGTAGTGAACGAATGGCTAAAACCACCAAACACTAGTTGTTCGTTGGTTTTCGCGTCGCTAACGGGTGGATCCTTGCGTTTGTAACACCTAAATAGGGATCAGTTTCCCATAGGGAACTGTCTCTTCGGGAGGTATCTCCCGCCAGGGCCCGCTCTAGCGGTTACATCGCTTTGGACAAAAAGACAAACTTCCGCTCCTTAAGAATATATATATATATTCTATTTTATTAAAAATAAAAATCAAATTATTTTATTTAAATTTTAATAAAAGCATATATTTAGAAAGAAACATATAACATAGCATTGATAATCAAGCAGTACAAAACAGAAGAAATTAATTAAGAAATATCTGTACCTAGCCACAAATTGTTAACCATATAATTTTTTACATTTTTAAATGCTATTAAAAATGTATTATTGCAGAACAATCAAAATGCCATTATTTTGAAAATAAAACAAGGTAACATCAACTCCGCTAAAATCACAAAAAAAAAACTTTATTTCTTTCAGTTCTGCAAACTTTTTATTGCATCTTTTAAATTTACTTGATCGGCAATTTCATGCTCAATTGCTTGAATGGCCAAACCATTAAGACAATTTTGTGTAGTAGTCGAACGTAAAAAGTTCTTAATTAATTTTAACTTAGAGAAACTCCTTTCGCCACTTGCTACAGTTATTGGTATCGTTAGCAATATTCTTATAGCAATAGTAAGATTTGGGGCAAAATTTAACTTTGTAATTAAGCTCATTACATTGCTTGGGCTTTCTTTTTTTTTGCCCAAAAGCGCAGATACTGCTGAAAATTCATCTGCTAATTCTACCCCATTTATGTCAACAGAATGACCATCAATTAAAATGTATTCTAAATTCTTACAGTGTTTTAGAAGCATTTCTTTGGATATGATATTTAAATCGTATATATAATAAAAGAATTGAAAATAGTTACTATGATTGCTAAGTTGTTCAAATCTAGCATCTAGTGCATTTAGTACTTGATCGATCGTAAAATAAAAAACAATCTATTTTATATTTTTCTTTTGGATCTTTGGATCTTTCATGGGTTCATCTCGTGCTGCGTATAAGAAGTTCCTTTTTATTCTTCTGACGTGGTGTCATGTTATTGTTGATCCAAAATTAGCCTCCACATCAATTTCGGTAGCAAGTTCTTTTGCATCAATAATAGTTTCATCGAAGGACGAATCCGATCGAAGATTCTTAAAAAGTACAGTATTTTGCAGTTTTGTAAAAGATCAAGTGCAAAGGCTAAATCAAAATCTTTTGTTTGCATCAACTTGCTTATTGGATTAATGGAATTTAGTATTTTATGCCAAATAACTAATGAACACAAAACTTAAATTGTTTAATCCAATTTAATAAATCCGAGGCCTCGTCTCTTATTAAATTATAATTTCTTGGTTTTCGTAAATGTTTAGAAAGGCGTCGTATACATCTCCCAAATGAAATCGCAAAGGCTTTAAGGTCTCTATCCTACTCTCCCATCTAGTGTCACTCAATGGTTTCAAAGTTAAACCTTGAACATGTTTTAAAAGTATTGCCCATCCAAAAGTAGATGCCGAAAAAAATAAATATATTTTTTGGACCATGTTGAAGAAATTAGCGGCTTCCAAGGATGCATTTGCCATATCATTAACAACAAGACTGAGAGAGTGGCTACTACACGGAATATAGAATGCTCGCGAATTATATTGTTTAATTCTAGACTGCACTCCTGCTTTCAAAATGGGTCCAATATGGACCCGTTTAGAAAACAGTTGTCCTCATATTGGACCCGTTGTCGTATCCCTGCTCTCTGATATCCTGCAAATTTAAACCCAAGTCATTAATTTCTCCAATTATAATATAAGACATTTGTTTTTCTATGGATCCTTCGACTAATAAGAAGCTAAAAAGCTTTCATTAATTTTAATTTGAACACCAGCGTCAAATTTATTGATTGAAACATATCTGATTGCAAGTCATTTACTCTACCTTACATAATGCTCTACCTTACTACCTTACACTCTAAAATTATAAAAAAAATATTTTGATTTTATAATTTCATCAATAATATAACACTTTACACTTTGATGCAGCAGATCGATTATCTCGTTTTGTATATTTTTTCCGAGATAGTGAGCTTTAGTCTTTTTTTTTTAGCACTCTACGGACGTGCTCTTCCATAATGGGATCAAATTGAGATAGCAACTCAACTATTTTTAAGAAATTACCGTTTTTATACTCAAACAACTTGTCGCTTTTACCTTGAAAAGCCAGACCACTTTTACCAAGCATTTTAGTAATTGCTACGATTCTTAGAATCACATCGTTCCAATGATTTGTTTCGGCATTAATAATTTTTGAGAGGCCGCATCTATAGTTTTACAACAGTTTAGCCTTAGGTTCATTTCTAGCCATGATTTTTGGGCCTGAATATGATTTTTGGAAATTTCATGCACTTTTAAAGTTTCGCCGAGGTTCTTCCAACTTTTAAAACCCTCCTTTGAAAGAGAAATAACTATACAGCCGAAAATTTTGCAACAGAAGCACTAAACTCAGTTTTGTGAAAGAGAGTGCACTAGCCAGTCTCGTAAAATTTGCTCTCCATTGCTTAAAATTCGTGTATAATAATTTACGCTAAAATGTCGACCGGTGTCATTGGAAGGAAATTTGTAATTATGCAATAGTTTAGGTCAGAGGTGGCCAACAGTTTTTGCCCCCGGGCCGAATTGGAAAGAAAACTTTTTCCACGGGCCAAACCAGAGGCTGCCCTAGGAAGATTTTGAGGTGGTGAGAGATCTCATTGTGGCGTCACCCCGTAGAGATTAAATTGTAGATAGAAATTACAGATACATTTTTCACATTATCATGCTTTATCAGCATTTTACGCTGTACTTACGAGATTTGTAATGGAGGGTTAACTCTAAACGCACAGTGAGTTGACTTTTATTTTTTTCTTTTTCTAGGCATCAGAATTTTTTCATCGAGCTATTCGGACTTCAGTAGTTAATATTGAAAGATTGATCGCGGGCCACATAAATTCGTTAGACGGGCCGGATCCGGCCCGCGGGCTGTATGTTGGCCATGCCTGGTTTACGTGAACCTTGTCTTACTAAACAACTTCTTTCGGCGACTCCTAAAATTCTTGGCCATAATGCTGGATCTGTACTCAAAGCTTTCTGTGGGAGTCACGTTGGTGTTAATTTTTTCAATGCTTTCATCTGGTGATGATAGACTCAGAATGTCGTCAGTTCCAATTGATTTAGAAACTTCGTCCATTTGTTTGTCATCATCATCCTGTGACGATTTTGTATTTTCTTTTATAACCGGACTTGATGTTGGATTCTCAGAATCATCATTTGTTTGGTACAACTCTGGATATAATTTTTTAACGCGTCAGCTTGTTTTTGCCTTTCGGCTTCCTTTTCCAGCCTTTTTTTTGTACTGGTAACCAGACTGTTTTCTTTGACCGTTAGACGTTCCTGAAGAAGCACACACATAACTCAAATTAAACAATGTACACTATAAAATAATATTTAAAAAAATAAAAATTTATCCTTGTTCTAAATAAGCTTAAACCGTAACTAACATAACTTCAAAATTATATTCTGTCAATGGACATAAAAAAATATTTGTGGCTTAAACATAATATTTTTCGTATCCTGTAAACGTAAAGAAAGTTTAGTGTTTTTATATATGTATTTTATAATAACAAATATTTCAGCAAACCATAAATAGTCATTAAAACAATTTTATAAATCTTGATTTTGAGATTTTATTCAGTTCATTTATTCAAATGTATTATTATAAAACGCGTTTTATCGAAGCAATGAACTTAATAAATGTCTTATATTATTGATTCAAATAATTATTTTCATAAAACAAAAATATAAATACTTATACCTATGGAATACATTCAAATTTAATACAAATATTTATTGATTTAATAAACAACGTTTTTGGATAAATTAAATATTTATTTTATTCAAAAACACTTTCATTGTTACGATTCGATAATCAATCTACGATAAACTAGTATCTATCAAACTAAACTACAGCTTAATTACAGATGTATTTACCTTTAAAAATTAATAAATCGTACTTAAGTAAATTTTATGAACTTCCACTAGTTATCATACCGACGTAATAGCAAGAATAATGCTATTGTGTAATGAAACCGCTCTTTTATAATTAGAGGTAAGTATTAGAGGCAGTCAAATGAAAACGAGACAGATGGGAAAGTAAATAAACTGTTTATTATTTCAAAAGTAATTGCCATAATTATTAATACATTTATCCCACTGTGAGACAAGACGATCAATGCCTTCATAGAAAATGTTTGCGGTTGCCTACGGAAGCATGATTGTACCCAGGCGTGCATCTTTTCGTCCGAAGCAAATTGGCGGCCACAAATGTCTTTCTTCGGGGCTCCAAAAATATGGAAATCGCATGGAGAGAAATCGGGACAGTATGGAGGATGTGTATGGACTACGGTACAGAAGTTCCCAGCAAAACTTCTGCAGCGTAGTCAAAACAACCTTGGTAACATGTGGGTGGGAATCATCCTGCAACAGAATGATGCTGTCTGTCAACATACCTGGGTGTTTGGATTTGATGGCACGCTTCAATTTTTGCAAAGTTTCTATGTACGGCTGTATAATTGTGGCGCCGTATTCCAGAAAGTCAACAAGCAGCGGACCTCCATAATGATGTTGGACGCACACACGACTCGCCGACCTCACTTCGAGCACGTCTAACAGACAAATGGCACAGCGATGAACGTTCACGCTGTTCCTTCCTGATTCCCAATAGAGGGATTTTTTTATATACACACCTACCTGCATTACTAACTTCTGTGCCACAATTGTTATATAGTTTGTCTCGTTTTCATTTGACTGCCCCTAATATAAGCGAGTCTATGCATGTTCAAACACAAGCTGAAGCGGCGCTTTGCTCGCGTGCTAATACTGTTCAGAGAAGTATATGCATGTTCAAAAAAGTTCAAGCATCGTTATCTACAAATTCTGCGTTAATTTTTCAATAATAGTGTAAATATTTTTAGCTTTTAGACATAAACAATATAAATACGATACGCACTGTAAATTTTTAGAGAACGAAAAAATCGATACGTGAAATTTTCTATTAATTGAGTATTTAACGCGTCAATATTTTTCTCACACTTACAGCCAAAATTGCGCCGTAAACATTGGCGCCCCGGACAAATGTCCGGATTTCCCGCCCCTAGAGCGGGCCCTGATGTATTGAGGAATCAAATTCCTCTATTTATATTGTACTGTATTTTAATTTGCTTGAAGTTTGAAGATAAAAACATTTTTAAACAATTGTTAAACTATATAGTATGGAATTTCAAATCATTACGAACTTATTTTTTATTTTTAGTTTTAGCTTTCAATACAATTCATGAAATCTATTTGTAAATTGACGTAAATTTTTCTACCTTCTACACTTTACTTTCGCGAATAAAAGTAATTTTCAGTAAGAAATACTAAATACAAATAAATAAATACTGTATTTACATTTACCTTATAAATTTTTGTTAATTGAATTTCTAGTTACGAATTATTGATATTTATTAATAATTTTGCTGTGAAGAGTTTTTATTACAGTAATATTTTCTAAAAGGCAATAATTCATTTATTCATTTTCGATAAGTTACAACTCTATATCTTGTAATGTTCATTGAAACATTTTAAAGGAGGAATTGTTCTTTAATTGAAATTATTTTTAGAGACAAAGATAAAACTAATTAGGTAAAAGTATTTATTGCCATTTGTTAGACTATTTAAGAGATATATTTTTATTTTAACATTAAAAGTATCACTTAAATAGTATAAAAATGCATGTATAAAAGATAAAATTCAATATATTTTAATTTCAATTGATATAGGTTCATCTAAAAAATGAAATACATGGATAAATAGAAACTCCAAATAATAATGTTAATGTAACAAATTATGGAACTGTCTATAAGACTTCACTGATTTCTCAAGTAATCTAAAATTTGAAAGATATTGGAAAATATAAAACTTTTCTTTTAGAAATAACTAAATACAAATCGAATTCAGATTTGAAGTTTGCTTGTCAAATTTTAAACAATTTTAGAATAGAATGAAATGACATCATTTACTGAAATCTGGAAGATTGGTAACATTGTCGAGATGTTTGACTTGGCAGAATTATTCTTACAAATTAAAAAACCATTGAATTCCATTTTCTATATTATTAGTTTTCTGGAAAATATACTATATGTCAGTTTTGAGATATATTAAAAAGTTTAATTGCAAACATTTTCTAAACTTATTTTCCATTTCTTTTTTGTGTTTATTATCTGGAGGGCGGAAATCAATTGTCTTCGAACTTTTCTATTTACTTGTAAATAAATAAAAAAAATAATGCGCCTTAATACAACCAGAATAATGACACTTTATTACACATTAACTATAATAATGAACAAAACGTCAACAGATAAAAAGAATAATTCTTTTATTTTATTTTCTAATTGTAAAGTTTTCTTGCCATGAGAGATTCGAATAAAATAAAGAATTTTACCTGATTATATTGCTTTGATATATATAGAGTTTGCTATTATTTAGATGTTTCAAGTAAATATTTTATAAATAAAGTATAGAAAATACATAATTTGATTTATTGCTATTATTCTGCAAAGCGTTTTAATTTTTCTCTTAGAATTTTTAATAAAATAATAAATATGACAAAATACTCGAATGGTAAAAGACGTCATATTTTGCTATAAAGTTAAATAATTGTTAAATTATACAATTATACCATCTGTGTCCAAATCCGTAGTTTTACGCATTTTTATTATTATTTATAATAATTTTTTGTAAACGATATATCTGTATACGAAATGCTAATATTTCGGTGAATGTTCAGATGCGTGGACCATCATGGCGGCACTTCCTGTTTTAGCCTCGAAACCTGACGCCTGTGGAGACGACGTGGCACGTGACGACGCGAGCGCCTGCGCGACGTGTCGCGTGACGACGCGAGTGCCTGCGCGTGTTCTGAGTGGGATTTTGCGCCTGCGCGTGTTCTGAGTGTGGTTTCGCGCCTGCGCGACGTGTCATGTGACGACGCAAGCGCCTGCGCGTGTTCTGAGTGTGGTTTTTTGAAATTTTCGACCGGTTGGTGTTTGCGTTTTCTGTTTTTTTGCTTTTCCCCACAAATGGAGACTTTACGCATTGAGACTTCCACGGATTTATTTCGCCTTTTGGATTATGAATATCCCGAGTTGGGTTTGGACGTTATGATTCCTTCCGATATAAAATACGCAAAACATCGAAAGGATGTGGGGGACCTTCAAGAACAGAAAAAATCTGCCCCTACACTATACCGAGGAACTTCGAGATTCGTATCTGTACGCTTTTATGTACAAAAAGCATATGAAGTGGGAAAGTCTCAAGCCGGGTGATCGTTTCAGAATTTTCTGCGAACATTTAAGAAAAATGTATCCAGGAGCGGGACGCGAGCCCGAATGGAAGGAGCCAGAAACCGTTCCGGCAGCCCCGGAAGCGA
>NW_019385221.1:221431-226993 GCF_000671375.1 Centruroides sculpturatus
TAAACTCAACTTACTAGCCTAAAATCTCCGTAGCGTGTTGCCAGGCGGCAGAAAGCATATATATAATTATAATAAAGTTACAATAAATTAAGTTAATATATAATTATATATACAGTACCTAATTTATATATAATTAATATATAATTATATGTACAGTACCTAATTTATATATAATTTATATATAATACTAAACAGACGATAGCAAACTCAATTTAGCCGCTCCGTAGCGTGGCACAGGGTCGGAGGTATGTAGTTCGGCTGCTCATCCACTATTGGTCCAGACTCTATCAATCTTCTCGCGAAATGACGTTATAGGAGGTACGTTATACGAATGTTTCTACAATTTTTTCGCTACGTTATAGGAATTGTCGTTATAGGAACGTACGTTATAGGGGGTCGACTGTATAGCTTTTTAAATCAACACTGACCGTATTCAAATTTTTGACCCAATAATTTTTTTTTTTATCTCACCAGCCAAGTTTAGTGGGAACTACTTCCTGAAAACATCAATTCGAGAACGGCAAGTCGTAAATTTGAATCTAATCTTTCATATAAAAATAAAGCCATTTGTTCCGTGTATATTCTTTATAATTACTTTGGTGCTGTTCAGTAAATTTTTTAAGACATATTTCTAATTGCCATGCACCTACACCCATGTTTTAATTTAAAAATATGAGCCAGTATTTCTGATTCTGTAATTTGATTTATAATAAACGTCAATATCCTCCCAAAGAACGCAAGAGATTGTTTTGGAGAACTGAAAATGCCGCAAAGTACATTTAGTACGAAAAAATAATATTTATTTGCGCACTTATAACTAGCAGAAAGGCCTGGCGTTACTCGGGAAAAAGGTAACGATAGCAAAGATTAAGATTATTATGTTTTAGTCAATCTTACCCGTTTTCAAAGAATGCAAGTATTAGGTCCCTCTGTTTCCAGACTAATTAGAGAATGTTTAGATATGTTAAAAAATGTTCGATTTCTCGCAAAAACGAAAAAACTGCATATGCGTCTGTAAATCATGCACGTCGCTTTTTTCTCTTAACACTTCCCCGCGGGGGGAAGTGTTAATAACCTCACCTCCGCTGGTGGAATTTCGAAAAATCCCTTCTTAGTGTATATTAGACGTAGCCTATTAAATCGCAATCTAAAACGCAAAAAACTGCATCTATGCCTGTAAATCTTGCACGTCGCTTTCTTTTAACACACCCATTGTTGACACTTCCATTGTTGCCATTTCCATTCTTTACACTTCCATTGTTAATACTTCCATTGTTACTTAACATTTCCATTGTCGAAGCCTTAATCCTGTCCCTCTCCCCCGGGGGGAATTTCGCAAAATCTCTTCTTAGTATGCCCTAATTATATACCAAATTTCAAATTTCAACTCCTTACCGTTTGGGCTTTGCGCAGATTATTATTATCAACCCGTCTCGATTATATATATAGACTATATACGTAAACATATAATTATCTGAACAACCTAATTATTTTATTATATACCAAATTTCAAATTTCAACTCCTTACCGTTTGGGCTTTGCGCAGATTATTATTATCAACCCATCTCGATTATATATATAGACTATCTGTTACCCGCGACTTTGCCCGCGAAAGTTTTGCAAGCAAACCCTATTTATATTCAGCATTTCAATAACCATAGTAATTGTTATACTGTATAACATCTACCACTGAGAATTGCCGAGAATCAAACGATATGTTTTCAATTTGATGAATTTTCTGGAACGTTTACAATCGTTCTATAATCGAACCAATATGCAATAACAAATTGGAATTTAAAACGGTTCGAACATTTGGTTAAAAAATCGAAATATATAAAAATATTTATAACAATGTCTGAAATGAAATTCTCTCTTCCCCGCTGGGGAATTTCGACAAATCCCTTCTAAGTGTGCANTTAAATATTTATTTTATTCAAAAACACTTTCATTGTTACGATTCGATAATCAATCTACGATAAACTAGTATCTATCAAACTAAACTACAGCTTAATTACAGATGTATTTACCTTTAAAAATTAATAAATCGTACTTAAGTAAATTTTATGAACTTCCACTAGTTATCATACCGACGTAATAGCAAGAATAATGCTATTGTGTAATGAAACCGCTCTTTTATAATTAGAGGTAAGTATTAGAGGCAGTCAAATGAAAACGAGACAGATGGGAAAAAAGTAAATAAACTGTTTATTATTTCAAAAGTAATTGCCATAATTATTAATACATTTATCCCACTGTGAGACAAGACGATCAATGCCTTCATAGAAAATGTTTGCGGTTGCCTACGGAAGCATGATTGTACCCAGGCGTGCATCTTTTCGTCCGAAGCAAATTGGCGGCCACAAATGTCTTTCTTCGGGGCTCCAAAAATATGGAAATCGCATGGAGAGAAATCGGGACAGTATGGAGGATGTGTATGGACTACGGTACAGAAGTTCCCAGCAAAACTTCTGCAGCGTAGTCAAAACAACCTTGGTAACATGTGGGTGGGAATCATCCTGCAACAGAATGATGCTGTCTGTCAACATACCTGGGTGTTTGGATTTGATGGCACGCTTCAATTTTTGCAAAGTTTCTATGTACGGCTGTATAATTGTGGCGCCGTATTCCAGAAAGTCAACAAGCAGCGGACCTCCATAATGATGTTGGACGCACACACGACTCGCCGACCTCACTTCGAGCACGTCTAACAGACAAATGGCACAGCGATGAACGTTCACGCTGTTCCTTCCTGATTCCCAATAGAGGGATTTTTTTATATACACACCTACCTGCATTACTAACTTCTGTGCCACAATTGTTATATAGTTTGTCTCGTTTTCATTTGACTGCCCCTAATATAAGCGAGTCTATGCATGTTCAAACACAAGCTGAAGCGGCGCTTTGCTCGCGTGCTAATACTGTTCAGAGAAGTATATGCATGTTCAAAAAAGTTCAAGCATCGTTATCTACAAATTCTGCGTTAATTTTTCAATAATAGTGTAAATATTTTTAGCTTTTAGACATAAACAATATAAATACGATACGCACTGTAAATTTTTAGAGAACGAAAAAATCGATACGTGAAATTTTCTATTAATTGAGTATTTAACGCGTCAATATTTTTCTCACACTTACAGCCAAAATTGCGCCGTAAACATTGGCGCCCCGGACAAATGTCCGGATTTCCCGCCCCTAGAGCGGGCCCTGATGTATTGAGGAATCAAATTCCTCTATTTATATTGTACTGTATTTTAATTTGCTTGAAGTTTGAAGATAAAAACATTTTTAAACAATTGTTAAACTATATAGTATGGAATTTCAAATCATTACGAACTTCTTTTTTATTTTTAGTTTTAGCTTTCAATACAATTCATGAAATCTATTTGTAAATTGACGTAAATTTTTCTACCTTCTACACTTTACTTTCGCGAATAAAAGTAATTTTCAGTAAGAAATACTAAATACAAATAAATAAATACTGTATTTACATTTACCTTATAAATTTTTGTTAATTGAATTTCTAGTTACGAATTATTGATATTTATTAATAATTTTGCTGTGAAGAGTTTTTATTACAGTAATATTTTCTAAAAGGCAATAACTCATTTATTCATTTTCGATAAGTTACAACTCTATATCTTGTAATGTTCATTGAAACATTTTAAAGGAGGAATTGTTCTTTAATTGAAATTATTTTTAGAGACAAAGATAAAACTAATTAGGTAAAAGTATTTATTGCCATTTGTTAGACTATTTAAGAGATATATTTTTATTTTAACATTAAAAGTATCACTTAAATAGTATAAAAATGCATGTATAAAAGATAAAATTCAATATATTTTAATTTCAATTGATATAGGTTCATCTAAAAAATGAAATACATGGATAAATAGAAACTCCAAATAATAATGTTAATGTAACAAATTATGGAACTGTCTATAAGACTTCACTGATTTCTCAAGTAATCTAAAATTTGAAAGATATTGGAAAATATAAAACTTTTCTTTTAGAAATAACTAAATACAAATCGAATTCAGATTTGAAGTTTGCTTGTCAAATTTTAAACAATTTTAGAATAGAATGAAATGACATCATTTACTGAAATCTGGAAGATTGGTAACATTGTCGAGATGTTTGACTTGGCAGAATTATTCTTACAAATTAAAAAACCATTGAATTCCATTTTCTATATTATTAGTTTTCTGGAAAATATACTATATGTCAGTTTTGAGATATATTAAAAAGTTTAATTGCAAACATTTTCTAAACTTATTTTCCATTTCTTTTTTGTGTTTATTATCTGGAGGGCGGAAATCAATTGTCTTCGAACTTTTCTATTTACTTGTAAATAAATAAAAAAAATAATGCGCCTTAATACAACCAGAATAATGACACTTTATTACACATTAACTATAATAATGAACAAAACGTCAACAGATAAAAAGAATAATTCTTTTATTTTATTTTCTAATTGTAAAGTTTTCTTGCCATGAGAGATTCGAATAAAATAAAGAATTTTACCTGATTATATTGCTTTGATATATATAGAGTTTGCTATTATTTAGATGTTTCAAGTAAATATTTTATAAATAAAGTATAGAAAATACATAATTTGATTTATTGCTATTATTCTGCAAAGCGTTTTAATTTTTCTCTTAGAATTTTTAATAAAATAATAAATATGACAAAATACTCGAATGGTAAAAGACGTCATATTTTGCTATAAAGTTAAATAATTGTTAAATTATACAATTATACCATCTGTGTCCAAATCCGTAGTTTTACGCATTTTTATTATTATTTATAATAATTTTTTGTAAACGATATATCTGTATACGAAATGCTAATATTTCGGTGAATGTTCAGATGCGTGGACCATCATGGCGGCACTTCCTGTTTTAGCCTCGAAACCTGACGCCTGTGGAGACGACGTGGCACGTGACGACGCGAGCGCCTGCGCGACGTGTCGCGTGACGACGCGAGTGCCTGCGCGTGTTCTGAGTGGGATTTTGCGCCTGCGCGTGTTCTGAGTGTGGTTTCGCGCCTGCGCGACGTGTCATGTGACGACGCAAGCGCCTGCGCGTGTTCTGAGTGTGGTTTTTTGAAATTTTCGACCGGTTGGTGTTTGCGTTTTCTGTTTTTTTGCTTTTCCCCACAAATGGAGACTTTACGCATTGAGACTTCCACGGATTTATTTCGCCTTTTGGATTATGAATATCCCGAGTTGGGTTTGGACGTTATGATTCCTTCCGATATAAAATACGCAAAACATCGAAAGGATGTGGGGGACCTTCAAGAACAGAAAAAATCTGCCCCTACACTATACCGAGGAACTTCGAGATTCGTATCTGTACGCTTTTATGTACAAAAAGCATATGAAGTGGGAAAGTCTCAAGCCGGGTGATCGTTTCAGAATTTTCTGCGAACATTTAAGAAAAATGTATCCAGGAGCGGGACGCGAGCCCGAATGGAAGGAGCCAGAAACCGTTCCGGCAGCCCCGGAAGCGACGCCGAAGAATCAACGAAGCGGCGAGACGAGCAAGAGCAAGAAGCGCGCCAGAG
>NW_019385221.1:227876-236281 GCF_000671375.1 Centruroides sculpturatus
CGTTGAATAAGAAGTGTTTCTTTCACAAGAAATGTATAAAATTAGTGCTGTATTAGACTTACGGTACCTAATTTACATACTGTGCAGACGATAATAAACTCAACTTACTAGCCTAAAATCTCCGTAGCGTGTTGCCAGGCGGCAGAAAGCATATATATAATTATAATAAAGTTACAATAAATTAAGTTAATATATAATTATATATACAGTACCTAATTTATATATAATTAATATATAATTATATGTACAGTACCTAATTTATATATAATTTATATATAATACTAAACAGACGATAGCAAACTCAATTTAGCCGCTCCGTAGCGTGGCACAGGGTCGGAGGTATGTAGTTCGGCTGCTCATCCACTATTGGTCCAGACTCTATCAATCTTCTCGCGAAATGACGTTATAGGAGGTACGTTATACGAATGTTTCTACAATTTTTTCGCTACGTTATAGGAATTGTCGTTATAGGAACGTACGTTATAGGGGGTCGACTGTATAGCTTTTTAAATCAACACTGACCGTATTCAAATTTTTGACCCAATAATTTTTTTTTTTATCTCACCAGCCAAGTTTAGTGGGAACTACTTCCTGAAAACATCAATTCGAGAACGGCAAGTCGTAAATTTGAATCTAATCTTTCATATAAAAATAAAGCCATTTGTTCCGTGTATATTCTTTATAATTACTTTGGTGCTGTTCAGTAAATTTTTTAAGACATATTTCTAATTGCCATGCACCTACACCCATGTTTTAATTTAAAAATATGAGCCAGTATTTCTGATTCTGTAATTTGATTTATAATAAACGTCAATATCCTCCCAAAGAACGCAAGAGATTGTTTTGGAGAACTGAAAATGCCGCAAAGTACATTTAGTACGAAAAAATAATATTTATTTGCGCACTTATAACTAGCAGAAAGGCCTGGCGTTACTCGGGAAAAAGGTAACGATAGCAAAGATTAAGATTATTATGTTTTAGTCAATCTTACCCGTTTTCAAAGAATGCAAGTATTAGGTCCCTCTGTTTCCAGACTAATTAGAGAATGTTTAGATATGTTAAAAAATGTTCGATTTCTCGCAAAAACGAAAAAACTGCATATGCGTCTGTAAATCATGCACGTCGCTTTTTTCTCTTAACACTTCCCCGCGGGGGGAAGTGTTAATAACCTCACCTCCGCTGGTGGAATTTCGAAAAATCCCTTCTTAGTGTATATTAGACGTAGCCTATTAAATCGCAATCTAAAACGCAAAAAACTGCATCTATGCCTGTAAATCTTGCACGTCGCTTTCTTTTAACACACCCATTGTTGACACTTCCATTGTTGCCATTTCCATTCTTTACACTTCCATTGTTAATACTTCCATTGTTACTTAACATTTCCATTGTCGAAGCCTTAATCCTGTCCCTCTCCCCCGGGGGGAATTTCGCAAAATCTCTTCTTAGTATGCCCTAATTATATACCAAATTTCAAATTTCAACTCCTTACCGTTTGGGCTTTGCGCAGATTATTATTATCAACCCGTCTCGATTATATATATAGACTATATACGTAAACATATAATTATCTGAACAACCTAATTATTTTATTAATATTAGTAACATATAAAGAACAAATGTATTGGCAGGATTTTGATGCAGACAAAAATCTATATCATATTTGTGGAAAAAGAATACTTCAATAATCAGTATAGCCTCCTTTGGCCTATACTGATTATTGCCATCTCCTTTGGCCTATACTGATTAAAACCTTCCTAATGCAATCGGAAAAAATTTAATAATATTCCTGTAATCATGCAATGTTATTTTGTTCCACTCATCCCGTACACGTTCCCATAATTGATGGATGCTTTCAGGTGAATCTGTATATAGTCAGACAAGCGACGTTTAGGAAAGATCAGATGTGTTCAATTGGGTTGAGATCAGGCGATTGAGCCGACCATTCAAGCAAACTAATATTTTGATTCCAAAGCCATGACATTGCTCTCTTAAATGTATATTTTTGGTCATTACGTTGCTGATAAAAAAAGAGCTTCTATCAATGTGGTAATCAACAGACTGCAGCAAATAATTGTCAAGTATCTCAGTATAAATAATACTGTCCATTCTATTAGGTATAGAACAAAGCATTCGAGACCCAAAATAGGTAATACAGTCCCAGACAATAAGACTACCACCACCAAATTTCAATGCTGTTCAGTTATAGACTTTATCTATGTAGTTGTAGTTCATAATCATTTTCGTCCATCTGAACCAACTCTATAAATTTTGGATTCATCTGACCATAAATCCTCTTCCAATTTTCTAAAGTCCGGTCTTTAAAGCGTTTGGCGAAATAAGACGTTTCTGCTTATGTAATTTGATAAGTGTAGGCTTCTTGGGCTTTCAAATTGTTACGTTGTAAGCATCCGAGGATAGTTGAAGTACTCATTTATATTCCTAAGACTTTCTTTACTTTGTGACAATGTATCGCAACGTCCACTCGTTATCAAACGTTTCTGTTTTGGTGCTTAACGAGTTCTTCCTGTTGGCGCTTAAATTTTCGCGTTATGGTATCTTATTATTTTTTACTCTGGTTACACTCGAACGCCTAACATCAACTTTTAATGTTGTTTTCTCAACAGCAAAACTTTTCTTCGGAAGGTCCACAATACAGAGTTTCTTCTCACTGGAAAGCTTCTTCATGATGACGCAGATCAGGCAGCAGCCAATTTACAAATTTATACGCTACTATCTCCTTAATATGCACGAAATTACATTGTTTAACATTGATGTTATAACAAATTAATTTTTGCGTCAAAATCCTCACAAACAGAATTTATGCACCGTAGATACTTTAATTTAAAAACATAAAAATTATTGGACGGCAATGGTCGATCGGAAGATGGATGACAACGAAGAAAGGGACGACAGCGTTTCAGAGACAACGATGTCATAAGCAAAAATAAAAAGGAATGAAAAGAATCACCTCGCGAAATTTGGAGAGGAAATCCGCTATACTGTATTAAACGCTATAAATCGAATCCACTTTATCCTTGAAATGCGGAGATTTTAAAGGATTTTATTCCATGCTTTGATTCCCTCCCTTTGCTCCCCTCCTTTGTTTCCAGGTGGAAATAAGATCGAATTGAGTCACGAGAAAAGTTCATCTCCGGTAATCAACTCGACGCAGTATCTCGATTCTAACCGGATGATATTGATGAAACTTCAAAATATGTGCTCGTATTTTAGATGGTAAAAGTTCCTTTTCTAATATCTCGGAATTTTAACTACAACACGCGATATTTTTCTTTGTTTAAACTGTTGAGTTTAAAAACAGAAAACTCAGTTAACTTCTATCATTTTTATACGAGCGTCAGTGTCAAAGTTCAAACTGTCTGGTCTGACACTGATTTAGATTGTTTTGTTCACGTCTTCTCATGCGGCGTTTGGTTTATTATTTTTTTTTCTATTGTAGAATTTCGTCTTATGGTGATTATTCAAAAATAAATTTGAAGACAAAGTCTGTCTGACTTTGTATTCAATTTTTTTTTTCTTTCCTGTTTTAAATATATTTTAACGCGAATAACAAGAGGTTCAGACTATATCTGGAACCACACTTATACAAGGAAACATAATTATGAAATGAAATATCAGTTAAAACATTAAAGTTTTACATGCGTCTTTAAAATTAAAAAAGTTTAAGTAAAGTTGACTTTCCAAATCTCATTTAGATAGGTCATAGCACGAATAAAAAACAAGCGTTAAGTTTAAATGGTTTATTTGAGTGAAAAGACATTCCAGTGAGTGGAAATAGTGTTCGAGAACTACTTCATCAAATGGCAGATAACTATTTAATAATTTATATTACAAAATTTGATTAAAAATAAGTTATTCTTTGAAAAATGTCGGAAATCTCCAGCTTAATTCGGGCTAAGTTAGCAGATTAACAAGTTTATTGAAAAGATAAATACATTCTTCAGTTCATTCTTCGTCTGGTTTAATTGACAGGAGCGATAGATGAACATACTGGAAAACAGATATCGATCAATAAAAATTTGTAAGAGAGAGATCGTAATACCAAATTAGAAGGTATTGACTTATAAAATCGCCAAAGCATACCTCGGCAGATTATTAGCACTTTAATAATTTTTTACGTGTAAATGAAACAGTAATTTAGAATCAAAAACCAGTCCCATACCAGAAATCAATTAAACATATGACATATTAAAATTATCAATAAAAAATGGAGGAATGGATCTCGAGACGGGACAAACCACATAACCTTTTTGGACATTACTTACTAAATTAAGATTTTTTTAAAACATTTAGATTAAAATGTAAAAAGTAGGGTCGTTACTAATTAGCTTTTAGTCAACATAGGGAAAGAACTTAGAGTAAAGATAGAAATACATTTCTTTACAAAAAAAAAAAAAAAAAAACAGTAAGAAATGAGTCCTGCTGAATACTGCAAAGGGAAAAAAATCAAAAAATAAAATAAATAAATAAATTCGCCAGCCTTTACACGCAGAGTTTATAGCAAAAACTAATTATTTAGCCATGAAATAAAAACTTGGTCAATTGTATAATCGATAAACAAAGATCCAAAAAGGATACTTGGAATAACGAAATCGAAAGCTTGTTTTACGTTCAAATAGACAGTATAATAAGTGTAATATTAAACGGCGGTTTTAAAGCCATAATAAATTTAATAGACGATATAAGTCGATCGCTTAAGTTCCAGACATTTCAAAATTGTAGATTGCGTTATTATTAAATTAGAATAACTGAAATGAAAGCGAAGATCAAAATGCTGGGACCGACTTAGTTTGGAGTAATTAATGGATAAACATGATGATATTTTAGGATTCGAACAGTTTTAAAATTGCAGATGACGTAGATGTGTGTCCAAAGAAATCTAAATCTTTATTAAGGATGGCTATTAATTAATGTCGATTAAATTCGTTGTTCAGGAACAAAATTGTTTTAAAGAACAAATGAGAAAATTTGAGAGAGAAAAATAGCTGCAACTGGCTTCAAATTTTTATAAAAAGAAATAGAAGGTATTGCATCGGAACTGTAAGTTGACACAGAAATTATAGTAATAACATTAGTAAACTCGACAAACGAAAATATATAGGTTGGACAGTCAGATGGAAGATGCGGTTAAGAAGTCAGCCTCTCCTCTGGGAAATCGGGATCGAACCGGCTATGTTGTGCCCCGTCCCTCAAAACCGGCCAATCTATTATGGGTCTGGCCGTATCTGGGCCTGAAATCCGTAGAATTAAAAGGTCGTCTTATTGCCCGTAGAGCGGAAGGGGTAAATATTGTATATATATGTTTTTAAAGTTAACAAAATTTAATGCATTAAAACTTATATCAAATATTTGTCGAAATAGAGGAAACCTATTCGTGAGTATAACATTATAACTTTTTTCATTTTGAATAATGAGAGATTTGGCGGAGTTGAACTTTGAAAACATTTTAGAATATGACTAAAATTATAAATATTATAATTTTATATTATTATATTATAATTTTAACACGGTTATAACTTCACAACTCAATATCACAAACTTCATTAAATCTTTTACAATATAAAAATAACATATACAGGAACGAGGATTAACGGAAAATTTTCACTTCTTTCAGATTTTATGCAAATTGTTGTTCATACTTAGCAAATTAAAAAGGAAACTGTTTCGAATAAATATCAAAGTAAATAAAATTGAATAAATTATATAATTCAGCAGAGATAAATGAACCACACTGCTAATTTATAATAACTTTTTTTCGTTATAAGTTAACACATGATAAAAAATGAAAAAACGCTTTATTTGACCTTAATTTCCTACTTAAAGTTGCTGTAAAGCATCTTTAATTAGGAAATTATATTGATTTACGAAACGCATTTCAAACAATAAGTTTTCCTCATCAGCATAATTTTACAAAACTAATTATAATTTTATGAATTTATAAAGGAATGGAAGCAATCAAATTAAATTTATATACCACAAAGTTATTATATGGATTCGATCTTAAAATTTTAATCTCTTAAAAAATATCTCTGAATATAACGAAAGATCCGAATATGCTGTTCCCAGTCGTGCTAAAATCCATAAATAAACATTATTGTACTATCAATTTAATTAATCCTAATAATTTTTAATATCACTTACTTGCGAGTAAAATTTCATTTTTTATAAATATTTTTCTATTATATACTGTATATAAAATTAAAAGAGTCAAGAACAATTTATGTTGTTTAGAACTACTGTACATTTTCTGTTCAGATTTGCAAAACTAAATTTTTTTTTTTTTTTTGGTTACCACGAACTGTATCAAAGAATTAAAATTTTATTTCCAGATTTTATAGCGTATTATAAGAAAGCCATGTTATATTACAGAACATAAAATTACTTGCTTTACAAATGCTCGTTTAACGGTGATTTCCAATCAATTAAATAACATAGTTTTTCAGAATTTATGAAAAAACAAATATTTTAATGAAGATAATCTTATTCTTAAGATTAAATTATTTCTCAATAGAAAAGAGTTCTTAAGAACTGAAAAATAGATATTCAATTCTTTTCTTTCTTAAATTCAATTTGCAAAAATAAATATCTAAAAATATTTGAAAAATAAATATGATTTATTGTAATAAAATATGTGCTACTTATCATTCAAAATGTATATTTTTTAATTAATAGGAAAATTAATTGGAAAGCAGGTAAATAAAATATGAAAATAAAAATGTATTATTTATATGCAATTGATCCAATTAATGTCATTTAACTGTTACGAGATATACATTTTATATTCCATTAAATAAACTCGCAAAATGTAAAATTATTTTTCTATTTTATTATTAAGCAACTCTTTTATTAGAAAGAATTTACATAAAGTTATTTTCGGCCAATTACATTCACACATTGAATATATACGTATTACAGAGACTACGTACTCGTAATGTGACATCTATATATATAAAATTGCTTGTCCTGCTGACTGACTCACTCACTGATTCATCATTGCCCAGAGCAAATCGCTGAACCTAAAGAGGTGAAATTTGGTACACAGTTAGGATACGTCATGAAAACGCACAATAAGAAGGGATTTTTCGAAATTCCCCCGCGGGGGGAAAGGGAGAGCATTAAGGCTTAACCGGAAAAACGGCTTCTACTGTACTATTTTAGATGCGATTTTTTGTTACGTTTAGTCTTCATTCAGTACTTAGGTGTATTAATTTAATAACATTTCAGACATTGTTATAAATATTTTTATATATTTCGATTTTTTAAACAAATGTTCGAACCTTTTTAAATTCGAATTTGTTATTGCGTATTGGTTCGATTATAGAACGATTGTAAACATTCCAGAAAATTGATCAAATTGAAATTGTTTGTTTGATTCTCGGCAATTCTCATCATTCTCGGCGGTAGGTGTTATATAACAATTACTATGGTTGTTGAAATACTGAATATAAATGGGGGTTTGCTTGCAAAACCTCCGCAGACGAAGTCGCGGGTAACAGCTAGAAAACGCACACTAAGAAGGGATTTTTCGAAATTCCCCCGTAGAGAGAGAGAGAGGATTAAGGTTTCGACAATAGAAGTGTTAAGTAACAATGGAATTGCTAAGAGAAAGCGACGTGCAAGACGCAGATGCAATTTTTTTCGTTTTGCGGGAAATCAAACATAATTTTAGACCCATCTAAAAATTCTGTAATTAGTCTAGAAACAGGGGGAAACGATGCATTCTGTGAAAACGGATAAGGTTGACTATAACGTAATAATCTTAATTTTCGCTACCGCTACTTTTGCCCGAGCAACACCGGGCCTACCTGCTAGTATTTACATAAATGGAAATGCATTTCTTTGTTGTCATGTAAATTTTGAAATTAATAAAAATACTTTTTCATTATTCAAAGCACATATAAACTGCAAATGATTATAGTACATGTCAATTTTATATTTAAACCAAAATCACAAAAGAATACAAATTGGATCTATATACATATACGAGGTCTGTTCAAAAAGTATCGGGCCTTCGGTCAGCAAAAATAAATTTATTGACATTGAGGTACAAAACCCTAATCCCCTTCAAAGTAGTCTCCTTGGTAATGTATACACTTCTCCCAGCGTTCCTGCCATTGCTGGAAACACTGCTGGAACGCATCTTTTGGAATGGACATCAGCCGGTCCATCAGATTCCGCACGAAGTCTTCTCTCGACTAAATTCGGGTTCCTTTTAGCGGCATTTTCAGCTTGGGAAATAGCCGAAAGTCACACGGAACCATGTGGGGAGAGTACGGAGCGTGACGAACCATAGGAGTGTTGTGTTTGGCGACGAAAGCCCGAATCAGATGCGCAGAATGGGCGGATGCGTTATCACGATGGAGCTGCCAAGTTTTGATCGACCACAG
>NW_019385221.1:237526-254883 GCF_000671375.1 Centruroides sculpturatus
GTTTGTATCCTTGCCCAATTTGCACAATCTGGCGTCAGGCATTTATTGAAGCTACTGGGCATGGTTAAAACTCAAGACAGCGTAAGCACAATTATTCCAGATATTACAGGTTCCGACAAGTAAAGAATTTTTATAGTCCTGCCACAAATAAGCTATATATTGATTATTGACCATTTGTGACATGCTATAACGAGCAAAAATTTAAAAAAACTAATAGGTAGGTTTAAAATTAATAAATACAAATGTATTCTGACAGTGAATGAGTTAATTATGCTTTCTATTTGCAAAATTCCCCAACCTTAACACAAAATAAGAAAAAAAGTGAATTTTTAAAGTGAATTTTTAAGAAATTTGCGGGATTTCCCGGGATAAGAAAAATTTCCCGGGATATTTCCCGGGTTAAAAAAACAACCGGGATCCCGGGATCCCGGAATCCCGTTTGAGAAACCCTAATGTATATGTATATATATATGTCTATGTATTTATATGTTATTCATAATGCTTAACTATATTCTATATTTTATTCTACCTTGTTCTATTTCTATATTTCCAGGTAATTTAATAAAAGTAAAAGAAATTTAAAACTTAATATTAGATTAGATTGATAGGATAAGGCAATGTTCCATAAGAGCGATTTGTCATGCTGCTAGCACTCGGAAGGACTTTTTATGAGAAATTGACCCCTATTTAGGTGTTAGAAACATGTGAAGAAACCCGGATAATGACACGCGGTCAGCTCGTCGTCAAGCGCGAACCGTCGGCCAACTACCAGTGTTCAGTGGTTTTATCCACTCGGCCACTGGTAAGGAGAATTTTAAGTTGATTTTCAAATTTTGGAATGAAGATTTTTATTGAACTATCATTAAAAAACTGTTTATTTAAATGCTATACACGTACACAGAGAAAATGTAACATTGGAAGTTTACACAGACTATATATTATATTATAATTTTCGAGCGTAAAATCTATCGTAATTCATAAATGGATGAGTGAAACTTACGCACAATAAAACTTTAGATGTTATGAAAATACTATATCAATATATAAGAGTTGTAGTGATTTATATTTTATGGACAAATTTATTCTCGTAACTTGCAAAACAGTAAAGAACCTTCATTGCTAATATGAATTTCTCCCGGTTTTAAAGCATCGAAAATAAACCAAAAGTGAAAATAACCACAGTTTTAACAAATGAAAATAATTATTTCATTGTCCGAAGCTTGTTAAATTTTAAACATTTGCAAATAAACAGTGTTTGATTTATTTTAAAACTTTATATTATCTTAAAATGCTTGAATTTGATACTAAAATCTTTCATTGGATTTGATAATGTTATCATATTCTAAAACAAGAAACAAAATATTAAGTTAATTAAGTTAATGACTATTTATTTTTTAACTATTTTAATTTAATAGTCTATTACTATAGCAGATTAAATGTTTATTAAAAATAAATATATATGTATAAAGCTTACTAAGGAAGGAAATGAAGATTGCGTTAATGTGTTGAGTTTAATATCGTACAGTACATATAAATTTATTTACTACGATTTGACAAAAAATATTATACACGCATTCAAATTAAATCTTAATTGGCCATTAAATAAATCTCCATAAAGATATTTGTTTCGTTAAGTTTATTAAGCACCATCTTAAAACTTTTTTGAAATTTATATTAGATGACATTAGATTTTTATTAATTTGTAGTCTTAATTAATAAATTTTCTGGATCTCTATTTTTTCTTACTTAATATGAAATGTTACTTTGAATATTAAGTATTCTACTAATTAAAAGTTAAAACTTTCACAAGAATCTTTAATCTTTTCTTATCTTTTGTATTATTCAATAAATGTTTGTTTAAACGCATTCAAGTGATCGTAATTTATTAATTAGTTAGAGTTTATTTATTTTTAAAATATTTATACTTAGAGAGAAAATTTATGTAAATATTAATTTTGTGTTTAGAATATTAAATATTAATAACTAAGTTATTTGAAAGAACTTTGAACAATTTCTTATGTTAAAGCGTAAACGATTTAGTTCATTAGCATTGCGAGAACGTGATGAAAATGGATATGAAGACATTTACAAATTTTTTAAATTTAAAAAATTTATAAATTTTAACACATTAAAATTAATTTTTAATGAATTGTATTAATAAAAGAGCCAAGAAAACTGTGTTGAATTTTGACTAAAAATTGGAAATCGTAAAAAAATAAATATAAGCCGAGTATCACTTATTAAATATTAGCTAAGAAAAGACTCAAAATTTTATTAATTGAACAAAATTCACGCTAATTTATATTTTTAATTCTTAGAAAAGTTAATTTAAATAATATATTTTTTTATACAGAGAACATTTAACATATCGCATTAAATTAAAGAATTTTCATTCAAAGCGATTTTATGCAGAGATAATAAAGAGAAAGCTTTGTCAATACGACATCCATTGAGTTTTTTCGTAATAATTAAATGAGTTTATTAACTATATCAATCATTGAATAATTATGTAAAAATTAAATGACCCTTACTAATTAATATGTAAATAGCATTAATTTGCAAAATGTATGTATAAATCATACGTTTAGCTAGAATCAGATATTATTTTAATTAAATTTTTTCCTTGAACGAACATTAAAACTTCATACTTTAACAATGTTTATTGATATTTAACTGAATTCGCTGTCATATTTTTGTCTTATTCAGGTAGATAATTTTCAGGAAATATCTGCGGATATATTTTGTACATATAAACAATATATTGCTAATATTAATGTTAATATTCATTGTGACATTGTCATATATTCTCATCACTTCAAATTCGTAGTCACTTGCCCCTGTACATCATACTTTTCTTTTAACAATAGAGTCGTGCCGGTCATTTGTTTAACATGTTTCAGGATAAAATGTTTGAATTGAAATAACATGACCTTCGGTTTGCATTGGTAGTTCATATACAGTTATTCGGGACCTCCTTCTCCGATAATGTTCAGTTCCATTCTTCGTATCCTTTTATCTAACACCATACTAGAGATTAAAGAATGACAGACGGACAGACACCAGGCAGACAGACGGTGAGACAACAGTGGGAATTTATAGGTCTACAATTTTTTCAAATTTCAGACCAATTATAAAACACATATAGACACATGTAATAAGTATATTTAAAGTATTGCTTATTTAACATTTAACTTAAATAAGAAACGTCAAGAAAAATATGTAATATGTAATCTACAATTTTTTCAAATTGCAGCACAATAAATTGTTCACAATTAATAAAAAAAAATTTACTGAAGCACACACCTTACAACAGACCTTTATTTGTAGGCTAATGCTGGAGTCAAAGTTTTTATCCCCCTATTTTTAAGACTTTTGTAATTTTATTATCATGTAGATTATTATAGGCAGTTCAGACGGAAGAATACTATAGAAAGGATAAAAACTTCAACTTTAGCATTAGTCTTCAAGTAATGGTCTGTTGTGAAGTGTGTCCTTCAGTGTTTGTGGAATATTTTCATCAATTGTGGACATTTCATATTTACTTAAAATATTTGTTTTAAAAATATTTATATTCTACACATTAATAAAATATTTTAAATACTTTATTATTGTTACTAGTGTCAATTNCGCAAGGGCTATAAACGGCGGTTGTCAACATAGAAGGATCTCGATATAGTATAAATTTTCATAATTATTTAATTAGTCAAAGAAAGTTGTTGAGAAAAATAACTATTGTTGATTAAGTTATAAAAGAAATGATAAAGTTCTATTTTATAGTTATTTCTAAAAACAAAAATATTGTAAAGTTTCTATAATTTGCCATTTAATTATACATAGCTTATTCGAAGAATAGTCTTAAGCCCGAAAGAATAAAGAGTGAGGTTAGGAGCCTTATTCAGTTAACTGAGCTTTATAATTATTTCAGACTTCCTCATCAATGACCGAGAGGATTAAACTACTGAATACTGATTGTTAGAATAGAAGACGTCGTTACTTAGTAACGCGTTTTCCTTGTCGGATCGTTAGGGTCCGCTCACAAGGTCGTAAGATGGCGCCCAATGAGTGCCTTTAGAAGTTGATCTAGTATCAAAAACGTTCGATTCAGCATGACACAATCCTCAGAAAAATATCACACAAAAGTGCCAGTGCTGCCAACTAAAACATACACACCAACAAAAAAAAAATATTGGAGTAGCCCAAGATATAGCCAAAGATTGCAGCGCCACAGCACTAGCAAAAATTTAAATTTTCCGACTGGAATGCTTTCGGTTAACCGACATTTCAGATGATTGGCATTTGGATAATTGATGCTCTACTGTAGTTANCATTAGTCTATACGAAAATTTAATATCTAGCACATAGGAATGTTTTTAAATCTAATTTACACTACTTAGCCTATACCGTATATTATCAAGCAAATAATTTTTAAAACGTAAAATTATTTCGCTGTTTATTTTAAGATTAGAAAAATTCTATATCCTGTGAGTGTTTTTTCATCTTGTAGTTTGCTCATCATTGGATTAAATATAATTTATAAGATTTTTGATTATGTCCTTGTCTACTTTGACCTTTGTTTATTAATAGGACTTATTATACTGGTGTAGTTTCTGTTTAGTTTCTATCCTATTAATAAACAAAGACCAAAGTAGACAAGAACATAATAAAAAATTAATAAATGTAAGGGCATAGAGATAAAAAAAAAGTTTTATGAAAAATCTTATAAATTAATAATTCTAACTGATTATAAAATTAACAGAACTTTTTTATTATTAAACTCCTTCAACATTTTAAAATTATTTTAAAATTTAAAATTTAAATTTCACTAATCAAACAATTAAAATATAAAATAGTAGTGAAAATTAATATTTTAATTTTTACATTCATTCAGTAAATCAAAAACATCCTAATGAATTGCATTGTAAACTTTGTGTCTTATTTCGAATTTCTAAGTTTTTAATATGAATAGTATATTTTTCTAATAATAATCACTTTCATAAATAAATTACACGAAAAAATCAGATTATTCATAGTTAAATTATATGTAATTAAAACAATATTTATGAAGTTAAACATGTTTACCTGAAGATAATAGAGCTACACGTATAAAATATAGAAAAAAATTTTTTAAAGAAATTGTTTATTCGAAGGAATGAATATAATGATACATATAATAAATATAATGAATATAATGCTAGATATAAGAATATAATGAATTTCAGTAAGTGAGAAAACATGAAAAGTTTAGAACTTTTCTTTATATTCAATTGATATCTTGAAAACAATTGTGTTTTAATGGAATAATTACGTATAGTGTGTATTATATTTCGTGAAAAGCCTATAATAATTAATAAATGATAACTATTGTGGTTTTAATTAACGAACGATTTACAATCTTATTGCAATCTAACAAAAATATAATCGGTTTGTCTGTACCTTGTCAATAACAGTCCACACACAAATGTCTTCACTGATGATGTATGGTCTAACATACAAATCGAGAAATAAATCTGTTTTTATCTTTTTTTCGAGCGAGACGATTTTATTTTCTTTCCACGTCAAAAGCTTTTCGTTATTACAGTTATCGACAAAATGAAACGTTTTTTAACGAAGTTAGTATACTTTTTTTACTTTTTCAGACAGCACTTTTATAAAAAGGAGACAATGATAATGGAAATAATTATTAAATGGCCCGTAATACATTTTCATATGCCCTCTTTTCGCTCTTTGAGCACTAATAAGGCCTTTGTTTCACAACATTCGTGGATTGGCCAAGTCTACGATGTAAAAAAAAATTTCAATATGATAGAATAATAATAAAATTTTTAAACTATTGTTTTGATTATATTCGTAGTTGCTTTACTTTCATATTTAAAATTTCATTTTGATTCAGTGACTAAATTTGTGTAAAGTTAACTTTTTTTTAAATCAAGTAGAAGAAACTTATAAAAATGAGAATAAAATTGTTATAGATAAATATTATATGATACCAACATTATAAAGGATTTCATGACTAATTAGTGACAAATGCCAATATACTCGGTATTAAGATCATATGGCTATCTACAGTTAAGTTCCATTGTGAGCAGCCTGATCCGGCCTACTTATGTATACTATCGGTAAATCCTATCACGGGATAATATAAATTCATATCTGTTACTGCTGTAAGATGAAATCTTATTACGCGGCCATCTGTTCGATGAAAGTATGATAATAAATAAATCGCATTCTATTGTTAACATCAAAGAAACATTTATTAATTTCAACCAATTTTATGTAGGTCTACTTTATAATATTAGTTTATTAACTAGAAAATATGCTGATATATATCTAATTATCTATATTTCTGTATTCTTTAGTGTGAGATTCGGAATTTTATTAGTTAATTAGCGTGAGAAATATATCTAGTTTTTCCAAGTTGTTTACACAAAAGGAAGACACTGTCACTTTTTACGAAAAGAAGGGAAATCAACTTCCGTTTCCAAGAGTTCATTCCTTATCATAATCAAACCATCTGGTTATCCACCCCTGTGCACGTCCCCGCACATCCCGTTAACAACCGTAAAACCTTTAACGCTATTGGTCACAAATTACGGTAAAAGGGGCGATTTTTCCGCCATTCGAGGCAGTCAACAGAAATATGACATTGCCATAGGAAACACGCAGTCTACGTGAAAGGAAGAGATTTGCAATAGGAGACGCAGTTCTTCATTTTTCGCAAGGGCTATAAACGGCGGTTGTCAACATAGAAAGAAGACATTGCCATAGAAGCCAGTCAACGATCCCGAAGAACCAACCTGCCATAATTCATGTAATTTCTCATTTGCGCTCCCACATCAAAAGTCCAATTCCCTCATCCCAAGAAACTACACATAGTTCAGAAGAAGATTACCTTCCAGACCTACAATCAGGGTAGTAAGTTAATTTTACTGTAAACTCTCTCTCTCAGTTTAGCACTATACTCTCGATTTAGAAGTGTAACTGTAGTTAGACTCGATTGCGTTAAGTTATACTTGTATATTGAATTATGTATCTCGTTGATTTAGTTTATTTAGTGAAACTTTGTTTATTAGTTACATTTGGTGACTCTCTCAATTAATTGACTCCGGATATTCACCCCGCTACGTTCGAACTTACTCGCGACTCCTCCCCACTCATCACCGAGGAAGATCTCTTTTTAATTCGGTAATTTCATAGCGAGACAGGGCGCGAAATCTTTCCCCATCTGGTGTCAGTCCTGACGGTCGAACGAGTCAAAAGATTCGGGCGACATATCTGTTTTTTTTTTTTTTTGGCCATCCTTAGACGAGAGTGAGTGGCCTCAACCTCCCGACGATTAGAAGGTACTGTACAATACCGTCGACCGTGATGTCACATTAGTCTATACGAAAATTTAATATCTAGCACATAGGAATGTTTTTAAATCTAATTTACACTACTTAGCCTATACCGTATATTATCAAGCAAATAATTTTTAAAACGTAAAATTATTTCGCTGTTTGCTTTCAAAAGATTATTATAACAATAATACATTACTTTATATATTATATTAGTACTAGCTGCAAGGACCTGCTTCGCTGGGTTTTTACTTGTATGTAATATAGATTTTTTATATATAAAATACTGTTTTTCGAAGTAATTTAGAATCTAGCTGCAAGGACCCGCTTCGCTGGGCAAAAAGTAACGATAGTGAAGATTGATAATTACATTATAGCCAATCTTACTTGTTTTCACAGAATGCAAGAATTAGGTCCCCCGTTTCCAGACTAATTAGAGAATTTTTGCATGAGTCTAAAAATATGTTCGATTTCACGCAAAAACGCAAAAAACCGCCTGGAAATCTTGCATGCCGCTTTATAACACTTCCTTTGTTACTCAACACTTCCGTTGTTAACACTTCCACTGTTACACATCTTCGAAGTCAATCACTTTCAACCCCATATCTCCCACACCCTTATAGCACAGAATGCAAGAATTAGGTCCTTTTTTCCAGACTAATTAGAGTATTTTTACGTTTAGTCAAACAAACTATTTTCAATTTGATCAATTTTCTGGAACGTTTACAATCGTTCTATAATCGAACCAATTCGAATACAAATTCGAATTTAAAACGGTTCGAACATTTTAAAAATCGAAATAGAAAATTTTCGAAGTCAACCACTTTAAGCCCCCATATTTCCCGCACCCTTATAGCTATTGAGACGCAACCACCATAGTGCACGAATGGAGACTTGGGGCTACTACCACATACAAACACCATTCATGTGCTATGTGTAGTTTTGGCTGAAAAGTGAATTATAGGGACACACACGTTGATTTATATAGGCCTATATATAGATATAGATATTGATAATTCAATAACTACTATTGTCCATTAGATACATTAGATTCGCACAAATAGACTGATAAAAGCTAATGTATCTAACTAAATTAACAATGACTCAATAGTAACTTAATAAATATTAGATTGACTTATGAAATAACTTTTTTTTTAATAATTATGGCGTTACTTCAGTAAAATAAAATCATGTATCAAGAGTAATTATCCTTTACTCTTACCCTTAATCGAAAATTTAGTTAAAGAAATTATAATTTAAAAAATTGATGTTTCTTTGTTTAGCTCATTAAATATCGAAATGTAAGTATTAAAGTAGAAAAAAATTATAAGAAAAATATTTTCTTTTTTTTTCAAAATGTCACTTAATCAACTACAAAAGAAAATCAAATCTATAGGAAAAAAGGACTTGATATACTGTATTAAATAATAAGTATGTTATTATCTAAATATATAAAATTACTTGTCCTGACTGACTGACTGATTCAACATTGCCCAGAGAAAACCGCTGAACCTAGAGGTGAAATTTTGTACACAGTTAGGATACCCCGCGTTTTTTTATGCAGCGAGAGTGTAGCGAAATGACGTCACGAGCAGTATTGGCCAATTAGAAACCAGTTTCAGTGTGTTCGCTGTAAAGCGCTTCTCGAGCGCTGCATAAAAAAACGCGAGGATACAGTATGTCACGAAAATGCACACTAAGAAGGAATTTTTCGAAATCCCCCCGCGGGGGGAGAGGGAGAGAATTAAGGCTTAACCGGAAGAACGGCTTCTACTGTACTATTTTAGATGCGATTTTTCGTTTTCAACAACGTTTAATCTTCATTGAGTTCTTAGGTGTATTAAATTGATAACATTTCAGACATTGTTATAAATACTTTTATATATTTCGAAAATATATAAAAATATATAAATATATTTTTTAACCAAATGTTCGAACCGTTTTAAATTCGAATTTGTTATTGCATATTGGTTCGATTATAGAACGATTGTAAACGTTCCAGAAAATTGATTAAATTGAAAATAGTTCGTTCGATTCTCGGCAATTCTCATCATTCTCAGCGATAGGTGTTACATAACAATTACTATGGTCGTTGAAATACTGAATATAAATGGGGTTTGCTTGCAAAACATCCGTGGGCGAAGTCGTGGCTAACAGCTAGTAAGTTAATATATCGGACAGGTATATAAAAAAGTAGCAGATGAGCCCGGCGTTGCTTGGGCAAAAAATAACGACAAAAAGATTAGCGAGGTTGCGGCCGATGTTTTCATCTCTAAAACGTAAACGTCGAATGTCGAGTGCCGCGCAGCTTACAAGATAGCGGCGCTCGACGTTACGTTTTAGAGATGAAAAATTCGGCCGCAACCTCGCTTATTAGATTCTTTCGTATCGTACTTATAACCCTTCTCTTATATTATATTATAGTATTTTATTTATATAACTATGAATGTTTACTTACGTAATGGTTTAAAACAAAGTTCCTAATGTCACGCATTTTAAGAATTTTCTAAGTTATGTACAGTAAAGCAATAAAAATTTTTGAAAATGTGTTAGGTAATGATTTATCATAACAAGTGAACAATATAAGATAACCTTTGTAGTTATATAAATCAAACACTATAATATAATAAATATTAAAACGAAACCCGTATAAAGCGTTTGATTATTTTAGCCTACCATTGTCACGTTTATCGCCATACTCAGATAGAATGAAATGGCACAATTTGATCGGTCAAGTAGACACCAATTGAAAATATGATATCTGAAAAAATTTAAGATACTATAACGTTTTTTTCTCTACCTCTAAGAATGATACCTTTGAGCAGTGCCGTAATTAGCCATTCCTGTACCCTGTGCAAGAATTTGCATTTAGGCCCTTAATTAATTAGGTTTGGGAAAATAATAAAACAAATACATGCATTTTGGGCCCCCTTCCTAGTGGGCCCTGTGCGGCCCAAAATACATGCATTTTGGGCCCCCTTCCTAGTGGGCCCTGTGCGGCCCAAAATACATGCATTTTGGGCCCCCTTCCTAGTGGGCCCTGTTACGACTTGACTAGTTACGACACTGCCTCTGAGAAACTGTTCCATTCACAGCCGGATATCAAATGGTCATCTGACAACGAATCAAATTTTGCGAAAAACCTGACCGAATATTTAAATTCGCACCCTCGAAAACCACTTAAATCATATTTTGTACACGCCTCGTATTTTGGAATTTCGAATTCCAATGCCACCATACCGCTGGTCAGATAGAAATTCGGGATCGTTTCGGAAGGAGTTGAAATAATTCGAGCAAAAGTAGTCGTTGACCGACTCCAGAAAGAGAAGATAGTCAACCACTACTATTTAATACTGGTCTAATATTAATGTTTCAAACGTTAGACAGGTTGTGGTGGCTCCGCACGCGATCGAGTTGTTAACGTTAAAGTCCGAAAGACTTCATATGACTTGTTTAATAAAAAAAATCTTGTAGAACTGTGAGAATAATTGCTTTTATGTTATACCTACGCAAAAACACCTTTCCCTTCCTTTGTTCATAGAAGAGTTATTGCTATTCGCTTTTACTCCGAAGAGAAGAGAGACAGGAGATAGATCGCAAGGCGACGGAACAGCTGGCCTTATAGAGACGGTCGGAAGATACACGAAGGGAGATAGAATGCCTTCTGGGAGGACTTTTATGGGGAACTGGCCCCTATTTAGGCGTCATCTGCAAGGAGAAAACCCGAAAAACTCCAAGCTGCCAGCCTCGAGGCGCGAACCCACAACCGAACTCTTAGGGCCGATTGCAGAGACGAAGTTTAGAGGCCGACGGCGGTTTACAGATCAGATAGACCGCTGTTCAGAAAAATTTCATTGCAAAAACGGCGTTTCTCGCCTGCCACAATGTAGACAGCGATTGGAAACAAGTTATTTTACCTACTTTCTAGACTCACTGGACAGCGGGTTTAGAGGACTTTTCAATTCGAGTGGTAGCTTTGTTCGTGGAAAAGTTTAGATAAAAACAGATATCGTTCCTTCGATAAATGTTGTAAACGGTACGAATCGACAAAATTATTCATTAATTAATTGCTCGGCGCAAAAACAACAAAATTAAATACTTTAAATTTGTTTTAAATGTTCCAATTTCGACATTCAAATGGGTGAAGACTTAAAACTTCAATTTAATTTAAATCAGATGCATTTATTTACAATTCGAGTATCGTGTCGGTTATAAAACGTTAATGCATTTCCGAGTCATTGTACTGTTAAACAAAAGAGACAATTTTAATAATTACAGAAATCTGTTTATAGATATTAAAAAAATGTAATATTAATAATAAAATATTTAAAATTATTCATTTCGACAGTAATAAGATATCGAAATAATTCCTTAAAAATCTATTCCGAAGACGAATTTCGAATTCGGTATAAATTTTCTAAATATGGATTTGTTCATATTTTAAATCGTATTGGCGACGAAATTAAATATCGAAATGGAAAAGGGTTATCATTAATTACCGAACAATGATTTTGACGGCCTTAAGATTTTATTTCTGGAAGCTTTCGGAATATTGCGGACGACCATTTCTGACGTCACGAAGAAATAACCCAATTGGTCGAACGACTCCTAAAACGGGGGAGTAATAGCGAAGTAAGTAAGAGCCAATGTTTTGCCGAAGTTCGTTTAGAGAACGGTCAGAAATAGACAATCGTCGTCTTTGCAACGCATTTTAAACTGCGGTTCAGCCAGCCAACGGCTATAGGCCGTTCGTTGATAAACGTCGTTTAATGTAAACTCTGTCTCTGCAATCGGCCGTTAGTGTTTAGGGCAGGAATGGCCAACATACGACCCGCGGGCCTGATCCGGCCCGTCTAAAAAATTTATGTGGCCCGCGATCAATATTTCAATATTAGCTACTCAAGTCCGAATAGATTGATGAAAATTTCTGACGCCTAAAAAAAAATCAACAACTCACTGTGCGTTTAGAGTTAACCCCCATTACAAATCTTGTTAGTACAGCGTAGAATGTTGATAAAGCAGGATAATGTGAAAAATGTATCTGTAATCTCTATCTACAATTTAGTCTCTACGTGGTGACACCATAATGAAATCTCTCACCACCTCAAAATCTTCTTAGAGCAGCCTCTGGTTCGGCCCTTAAAAAAAGTTTTCTTTCCAATTCGTTCCGGGGGCAAAAACTGTTGGCCACCCCTGGTTCAGGGTCTGGTCACCGCCGCTATGAACGGAGACGGAAGTCCACTCGACCAGGTGGGCTGAGAATTATTTATTAACAGTAACGAACGTTTTCAACCAATGTTTTTTTTTTAAATCTATTTTATTATTTTCTTATTTTAAATTATACATATATATGTATGTATGTATGTATGTATGTATGTATATTATACAAAATAATATATAGGCCTATATTACTGCTGTAATTTATTCTTTGGATTAAATAGCTCAATACTTCTAAGAATTTTGTATTTTAAAATGTGTTCATAACTGTTGATTACAAAAAAAAAACAGTTATCACTATTTCGTGATTTTTAAAATTCTGAAGATGGCCTGTATAACAGGTTAAAAACGTTCGTTACAGTTAATAAATAATTCTTGGTGAGATAAGGTGTTTTTGCATAGATTAAGAAGCATCTAGCTGGGTATTAATTATTTTATTTTATAACACAGTGTTTACATTTTTGCAACAGATTGTATAAATTATGTGGGAAGTATGTTTTCGTAAATATCACGTTTATAGAAAAATTATTAAACTGCAATTTGAAAAAAATTGTAGTCATAAATTTCGACTGTTGTCCGTTGTATGTCTGTCCTTCCTCAATCTCAAAAAAGGAGTTGGATACATGAAATTTGAGAACAGAAGTAAAAGAACGGAGGGCTAGGAGGTTCAGATTAACTATATAGGGGCATCAGATTTAGAATGGATGTTACGTTACTTCGATTCAAAATTTTCCCCTTGACGAAGTTAGATAGATGACCGGCATAAATTGCTAATGGAAAAGTATGACGTACAGGGGTAAGATTACAACTGAAAAATTGAGAACTGTGACAAAAAGTCGCAGCCCGTCATTATGATCATGTCACAATAAATAATCGTTCGTTAAAATTAGCTTGGTTTATTTCGTTACTGTAACACGACACGTGGGTGATCTGCCGGAGGATGCATCCCAAGAAATCTTTTATGGAAAGCTGGACCCTATCTAGGTGAAGAAAACTCAGAAAAATCCACGTGGGCTGCCGTTTGGCAGTTCCCGAACCCACGACTAACTAATTACTAGACTTCGGTGGTATTATGCACTCGGCTACTGTAGGACGTTTATTAGAATTGAGAAAGTATCGTTCTAAAATGAAAGAAAAGTTGATAAATGAGGATAATTAAATCAGAGATTTTTCACAGGGTAACACTTTCGATTGCTCGCAGGCAAGTGCTACCTGTTGCAGTAATTATATAGCGCATTATCATTGTTGCAGTAATTAACTGAATATAAGATACAGTATATATATTTTAAACTTCTATTTTTTTTTCTTTTAATTAGAACTATATTTAGTTTAATATTTTGTTAAATTTTTGCCAATAGATGGAGCTACGTCTAAACCAGAAAATCGAATGGAGATAGAAATTAATTGATTTAGAGAAATCCAATAGATATATTTGGGTGGGATTTCGACATTATCTAAGTTAGCGTCATGTAAACGTTATTGTCAAGTTTCGTAGCAATTGGTCCAACGGCCTAGATGTGTACAGCGAACAAACATCCAAACATTCTCATTTATATATGTATATATAATATATATAATGATATCTTTAATAATCTTATTCTAAAATGACTAAAAAAACACATGGTTGAATAATGTGATGTGCCAATAAAAACTAATTTTATTGGCACATCGCATTAGAATTTTTAAAACTAATGCGTTTTAAAAATTCTAATTTTCTAATTTTAGAACTAGAGACACCGCACGACTTTGTCTTATAGTGTTGTTTACATCTCAATACAATTGAGGCAAAGTGTTGCGTTTCTGTAACTAAAAATTTTTAATTAGTATTAATACAAATAAAGTATCTTTCGTTACATTTAACACGAGCACTGACACGTGTTTGATTGTATATGTAAGAGCGTGTTTATATATATGCATGTATTTATGAAGGTGTGTGTGTGTGATTAGAAGAAAACGGCTGCTGACACACAAGAAGGCAACCCATTCACTTGTCGGTCACGGAGCACACTTAATTCAAGTGCTCAGAAACCCTACCACGTGATTAACGAGAACGTTATTGTTTACGTTGAACGCTAAAAGATAAATGTGCGGACAGAACAATTCACTCCTACATGTGAATGAGTTATAGTGTTGTTTACATCTCATTGTCTTTTAACAAGGAACTCAAAGCTGTTCTTTGTCTAACTTCTAACGAGTCGTTTGATTGTATATTTGTAACGATTAATAGCCTTTGATGCTGACACTTCCATTCTGTTATAGCCAACAAATGTTCCGTTTTGAAAATTTCGCAATTTAATATTATAACTTTAAAAATTATTTAAAACGCGTTTATTTCTCTTATTCTGCTCTATATATGGCAAAATTTCTTTGTAATTATTTGCAAGACTGTTTCAAACATTTCAATTGTAATCGTAAAAACAGCAACTCGAAAACTTCACAATCAATTAGGTAACATAGTTGAACAATTAGCAAATTAATTAAAAATACCTTCATTCAAATTTTTAATACTTACGATATTTAATTCGATTCAATGAATATAATTTTTAATTAATTTACCTATGGGAAATTTAAAACTTTAAAATGTCATCAACTAATTCAAAAGTTAATAGATTTTAAATTAGAAAACACAGGCTTTTTCTCAAGAATGATGAAAAATTTAAACTATTTGTTTTCTGTAGTAATTTTGTATTATTTATTTATTTATTAGTTGTAACAGGTAACGTCCTGCAAGTTAAGAAGGAACTTCCTCAAAGCAAATTCTAAAATAAAAGAAAAAATAAATAAAGCCACAACAATGATGATACGCACGAGGGAAAAAAATAATAACTTATATGACATTGTTTTCAATGAGCATTCAGACTTGAAGCCATTGAAAAACATAAAATGTTATATAAATTTTATAATAAACTACAGTAAAATAACAGATTATGTNAAAAAATAAATAAAGCCACAACAATGATGATACGCACGAGGGAAAAAAATAATAACTTATATGACATTGTTTTCAATGAGCATTCAGACTTGAAGCCATTGAAAAACATAAAATGTTATATAAATTTTATAATAAACTACAGTAAAATAACAGATTATGTAACCAAACAATCATTAATAAACTGAACTTCCTCGCAGTCTTATTGTTATTTCATTTAGCTTCTTGTTTAGATCTATATCAAATTATTTCAGCAACCCGTTTTGGAAAAACAGAACTATTGCTCATTTTCCAAAACTTATCACAACGACTTTATGCATTTACACCCCACTTGGTATCAATCTTTAGCCAGCAGAGAGATCTACAATAATGTTTATATTTCAATTATACTTTAAATGTGTGCTTATTTTATGGTATATGTCGTGTTAAATTTTTAATAATATATTTGAAGATTTGAAAACCAAATGTATATTTTAAAATATTTAATAATTTGATTTGTACACCAAATGTAAGTTTGTTTTATATAAATATATAAAAATAAAAGAGAAACTAAAAAGTGAATTTTAAATGTAATTTATAATTCATTTTTAACAATTATAACGAAATAAAATTATTTAAAATCCTTGAAATAAATTTAAGAGTGATATTAATAAATTAAAAATGAAATAATTTAATGAAAAATAATTTATTGCAAGAATAAAACAAATCGGCTATTAAACAAATGATATGTAGTAGTAAGGATAAAAACAATATATGAAGTTCATATGCTATACTGTATTTTACACTGTTCTCTTAAATTTAAATGTATCAAAGATTAGAGACTACATAACTGGACTTCTGCGTAATTTGACGTAATTACAACGTTCTACTAAAATTAAGCATATAATGGCTTTTCAAAATTGTTAGATTAAATGCAAGCGATTAATTTGAATTTATCTTTCTGGAACACTCATTTACAACAACTCACAATATTTCATAGAAAATTATAAATATCTAACGTTTTAATGCAGATGACAAATGACTTAATTATGTTTTTTGTTCCAAATTAAAGTTATGGTGAAAGTATAAGCGAAAAATTTAATTATATAATTTGCATTCTAATTATTGTTATATTAAACGAATATCTATCTTTGTGAATTGTTTGCAAAATACTTAATACATTTCATTGTTTCGAATGTTATAGTTCTGTACAATATTGTATTTTTCATAGATACGATATTTTAGTTATTTTGTACCTATACATTTCTTCTTCAGTATACTATATCATGTTACTCTATATACATGTATATTATAAAAATTAATAAATTACATAATGAAAAACTTTTTTATAAAAATTAAATTTGTAACTCAATGTATCCCTTGGAAAAAATTCTCTGCTTTAAAGTCAGTTTCATTGTATTGGCTATACCAGGGGTCTGCAAACTTTTGAGTCGGAAGAGCCAAAAATTACAATTTACAAAATTTCAAAGTTTTTAAAGAGCCACAAAATTTTTTCTTGCCAACAATAAATAGTACTCGCATAAATAAAGTGTTCTGATAAAAAAAAAAAAACTAATCTATTTATTCAGAATTGTCTTGCTTCGAAAGCGAATTAAACCTCATAGAAACATCCGACGACGGCGTCATTCGAGAGCTTCCGACGGACTGACGACAGTGACGACGCGTGTCACGGGGGAGGGGTGCGATGAAAAGCGAGTACAAGTGGCTGAGAGATAGAATCGGTGCCGAATCCTTGTTAATCGATTCAGAACGATTTTTAAATGTTTTTGTTTTTAATAAAATAAATAATATTTGCTTATGGAACTAAAGAGCCGCAGCTTCACATCCAAAGAGCCGCATGTGGCTCGCGAGCCGCAGGTTGCCGACCCCTGGTCTAG
>NW_019385221.1:255920-279651 GCF_000671375.1 Centruroides sculpturatus
GATGACATCTGTCTATTATTATAATAATACCTAATGATAAAATAAATGATTTAGAAAAGTTTTTTCTTGAGAAAAAGCCAATTTTTATGTTTATAAAATATTTTGAATGAAAAATATTAAAATATGTACCAAAATAAGCCATTTTAAACACTCTTTTTTATTATTTATAAAAAATATATATAGTTCTGGCATAAACAATGTTAAATTTTAACTGACTTAATTTTGCGAACACATCTTTTTTATTTAAATGGGTATCTTAAGGAATGTTTTTGCGTTTTTGTCAATGTTGCTAATGCACCATTTGAGCGAAAAAAAAAATTGTTAAGGAAAAATTTTCTGTTAGCGAACCCTTTGTTAAATATTTCGAATATCACCACTGGGCCTATGCCCTACCTAAGCCTTTCTAAAATTCTTATGCCCCCTAACATATACAGCGGCTAAACAGTTAACTTAAACTCTGGACGAGTCCATTTTCGAATTGCCCCTTTAACAATCTAACTGCCCCCTTGTGGGGCGTGGGCCCACGTTGGGAAACAGTGCCCTGCACTGCGGTCTAAGTGACAACGTCTATGTTTCCTGAGCGACTGAGAATACCTAACTTGCGTTAATAAATTTATAAATAATGAATTTCAGTGAGAAAACAAAACTATCAATTGAATATAACAAGTTATATATCTTAAAAACATTTGTATTTTAATTAAATAATTACGTATAGTGTAATTAATAATTTTGTGAAAAGCCTATAATAATTTTAAATAATGATAAATATTATCTTTATCAATATTTATATATTAAATATTATCGCTCTTTAATTAATGAAAACCATAGTTTTCATTAATTAAAGAGCGATTTACAATCTTATTCCGATCCAATATAAGCGGTTTGTCTGTACCTTGTCAATAACAGTCCAGACAAATAAAAATGTCATACTAATGATTAGGGTTTCTCATTTCCCGGCATTTTGCTTGTCCCGTGATTTCGAGAAAAGTGATCTGTTTCCCAGGGTCATGGAAATTCCCTAATTATTTTCAAAATATAAAATAAATTTCGAAATGCAACGTCCAAAGTAATAATATTAATATTTAATAATGCTGTCTAAAATATGTATAAAAATTACCTTTGAATTACGTATTCATTTTCACAAATAGAAAAAATTTATTAAAGTTTGTTGGAAACTGTTTATAAGAAAAACAGCCTTTGAATTGAGTTGAAAATTTAAAGAAAAAAATGAATTTAAATGAAACTTCTAACTTAGAAGGTAATTTTCGTATTTTAAATAAAACATAAAAATTTACAATAATATTTTGTATTATGATTTTAAAAAACAAAGATAGTCAATACTCTCATCACTCAAACTCTTCTTATTTTAGTAATGAAAAGTCATGCTACCGAGAATGCCCTTCCTTTCCCATTCAATCGAAGTAGCCATTTACTTCGATTGAATGGGAAAAGTCTTTAATGCATTTAAGAGAAGATATGAAGTTTTTCACCTGTAGCCTCGAAGATTTCTAGTTCGTTTTCGAGATGTGTTGCAGTTCTTCTTTTGCTGTCTAGTATTCTTGATTTGTCTATCTCGGCTGTTTTAATAGCGGCATTAAGCTTACTGCTTGATAATTCGGCAGTTCGTTTAATAATCAGGTTTACGAAGAAAAACTTTATACTGCATACTTCGTACTCGTTTACATCCTTGCCCGATATGCACAATCTGGCAAAATGCAATTATTGAATCTACTGGACATGGTTAAAAATTAAGACAGCATCGGCGCAATTATTCAAGATATTAGAGAGGTTGAGGCGCACGTATTCAGCCCAAAACGTGAACAGCGAACGGACGAGCGCCGCCATCTGGCAAATTTAGAAGGTTGACGATGGCATTCGCTAAGTCTAGCATGGCGAGAAGTTGGGTTTAAACTTCTTTGTGTGTGTGTGTGTGTGTGTGTGTGTTTATGGTTAAAATTATGACGAATTTTATTAAGATAATGATTTCTTAAGCATTTACGAATAATATTGTAAGGAAACAGACAATTTTAACCCAGAATATTATTTAATTATTCAATTTTTTAGCAAGTGATGCGCTCATAAAATTTGTCTTCATAATACCTTATCTTAAGGTAGGTTTGTTCTTCCACGGCATCTTCTACCATCAGCAGCGTAATAACTTACGTTTGTAAATTTTCTATAAATTAATTTTCCGAGCTGCTTTCAAATTTACATAAGCCACTATTTCCCACGACAAAAGTATGAGATAGTTCTATCGTCTGATCGTAGGGTAGGAGACACAACGCTAATTTAAAATGTGAGAACCGAGGAGGTATGACTAAGTCGTACCTCCGTGGATTGGCTTTCAAGTCGGAGGGACTTGCCCACTTGTCAGAGATGGCTTAAATTTTTAGTTTATTCAGAGGGAACGGGACTAATTTTTCGGGTCTGGTCGAGTGTAGGAGGGAGGAGTGTCGTCGGTAAGGTGACAGGTGATATACGAGTAAAAAAGGACATCAATTTAACAAAGAAACAACGATTTATTAGTTATCTATATGGACTGTACAATAACTATTATCGAGGGAAATTTTGGAGTCCCTAAAACGCGAAGGGTCGAGAGAGAGTTCACAAAAGATGGTTCCATACCTCTTTATGTATTTGGTTCTCCAAGAGAGGGGAAAATCCACCGGGACGTAGAGATTCGAAACAGGGCACCAAGTTAAAGATAAATCGTAGAGTATTACTACTACCGTTGATGAGCGACTCCCCAGAGGGAGGGAGAAGTGGCTTTTATCGTTTCGCGGTGGGAAAACTGTCATGTGACTAATTACTTGCGAAGTAAAAGGTGTGCGGGGAGGTCAGAGGTGTCCCCGGAACCCAAATAAAATGACGAAATCGTATGGTAACTATCAACTTTTAAGTTCGTAGTGTGGGAATAGTGTCAAGATGGGCGAATGTTTATCTTGGGAAAAGGGGAGGTTGAAATTTCTCCCTTTTTCAAGTTGATTTCCACTCTAGTTATTAGGGGAATTTAATTGATTTTTAGGTAATAACGGGACATTGACCGGAAAAAAATCGGTAAAAATTCCGGAATTCACAAAAATAATTATTTAGTGATTAAACATCCTATACAGTAAATACTTTTAGACAGTTTAATTTGTTTATTTACCTTTGCTGGTAACTCTCGATGTTAAATGAATTCGCCATTTTTTCAACAAATTTCCCGTTAGTCAATGTGCGACGTTCACTGAGTCACGTGATGTTGTGAACGAGCGCCGCAAGGTCTTTTACTTGGACTTAAAACGTGAAACGTAAACAGTGTACTTCTGCATGCAGTACAAGTTTAATGTTTGTAATTGCGCCTCAACCTCTCTATTACAGGTTCTGACAAGGAAAGAATTTTCAGAATGCTGCCACAAATACACTATATATTGGTTATTGATAATCTGTGACATGTCATAAGCAAAAATTCAAAAAATTAATAACCAGGCTTAAAATTAATAAGTACAAATGTATTCTGGCAGTTCATGAGTTAATTATACTTTCTATTTGCAAAATTTCCTCAACCTTAAGACAAAATAAGAAAAAGTGAACATTTAAGAAATTTGCAGGATTTCCCGGGATGAGAAGAATTCCGGAGTAAAAAAATCCGGTATTACTGGGATCCCCTGAAAGAAACCCTACATATATAGTCTAACATAAAAACAGACTTATTTCCCTACTTGTATCGTTTTTGAGTGAGATGATTTTATTTTTTCCACTTCAAAACCTTTTCATTATTACACTTATCACAAAATGTAACGTTTCTTAATGAAGTCAGTACATTACGGTTTTTTTTTACTTTTTCAGACAGCATTTTAATAAAAAAGGAGTCATTGATAATAGAAATAATTATTAAACAGCCCGTAATATATTTTCATAGGCTCACTTTTAGCCCTTGTGCTCTAAGAAAACCTTTGTTTCACAATCATCGTAGTAATCAAGTCCACGATGTAAAAAAAATTTTCAATACGATAAAATGATAATAAAATTTTCAAACGATTGTTTTGATTATATTCGTAGTTGTTTTACTTTCATATTTAAAATTTCACTTTGATTCAGTGACTTGATTTGTGTAAAGTTAATTTTTTTTTAAATCAAGTAGAAGAAACTTATAAAAATGAGAATAAAATTGTTATAGATAAATATTATATGATACCAACATTACAAAGGATTCCTTGATTAATTAGTGACAAATGACAATATACTCGGTGTTATACCATTTTATGTATTAATTTAAAAAGTTATTAGCATTTTTAGTATTTTTGAAAAATAAGACTTCCTGTAAAGAAGAGGTGATAGAAATAAACAAAGGACCATTTTGTAAAATAACTTGATCTTGTTTGATGTATCAGCTTTGTCTTTAAAAAGGCTAGAAGTGAACATATTGTGTGTTATTTTATTTTTATGGCTTTTATCCTGCTATATGTGCAATGTCTTACATTAGGCGGTGGATAGGAAATGGAGGATCATTCTGTTGACCAGCTCTCTCTCTAGATCTGATATCTCCAAATTTTTGTCTCTAGAGGATGCTAAAAGTGCTATTACGCGTTACTAGCGACACGTGGAAATATGCAAAAACGTGTTATTGATAATTGCGCTTCAATTGGCCAACAAATTTTGCAGCGCAATGTACAGTACGTACGGAGTTTCCGAAAATGTTCAGCAATGCATTGATGTCAATGGTCACCTCTTTGAATATTTGCTAAATGAACACTTTACATATTTTTCTAAAAACTTGTATTTTTTATATAACTTTATAGTAGAATTTGTTTATTTATGGTTTTTATTGTTTTTTAAGTTGTAATAAATTAAATTATACAAAACATTTTATAAGTATTCTATCTATCCAGTGGCATCCTCTCTACAGAGGGTTGCATTTGATGAACTATTCCTCTCCATGTTTTTCTATTCCAGGCTTCTCTTAAATCCTTTCCAGTCCAGTCTTTGATGTTATCTCTCCAAGTCTTTCGGGGTCTTCCTCTAGATCTTGTCCCCTCCACCAGTCCCTCAATTATAAGTATTATTTTTCAAAAATACGAAAAGATGCTAATAACTTTTTAAATTAACATTAATCAAAAACAGTTTTTGATTATCACCCCACCACAGGAGAAAGGAATGGCTTAATTTCTATTTTGTTAAAAAGGTCTCGCCAATATAATAAAGTTTCATATTAGACATTTTTTCAATTTAATGCATATTTCAGGAGATATTTGCAACTGACATTATAATTAGACTATCATGTGTAGGTAAAGCAAAGAGAAGGAATTGGTGAAAAACGATAGGAAAAATAGGCAAGAAGATTTCCGAAATTTTTAGTCGTGTAGGCTCTATGTACTGTATGACATTCTCGAATATACTGTACGCGTGATATTTTATCCGGTAAATAAATGTACAGTATATTATTATAAGAAAAAATTCTTGACCTCAATCACATGTGAATGATATCTACTATGCGAAACTCAAGAAAAACTTAATAGTATTAGAAAAATGCAGACAAACCACAAAACGAGTTTTACAGGAAAAGAATCTTTAGAAAACAAAAGACGAGGATTGTGCACATCTAAGCCTGACATGAATTTCTTAAGTAACTCTTTTTATGGTGTTATTAGTTGAAAGAAATAGAAACCATGAGTTAAATATCGAAATTTTAATCGAAAAAATAAAGAAAACAAAATTCAAAAATGTTTAAATTTTAACAAATAAATCTAAATGGAGGAGAATTTTCTTTTTTAATACATTTGCGAATATTTTCTACATTAATTAATGGAATATACTGTATATCATTTTTAAGTTACGCATCTAATTGGATAAGAACAATATTTTCTAGTTAGTGGCGTTTGTTTATTTGTTTATTATTATAATATACAGTATATATATATATATATATATAACGGCAGTATTTTGTTTTTAACGTTAGATTTATAACATAAGTATTGTTGTCTTTATATATTAGAACAAAAGTTTCTTTTCATGATATTTTAATTTTATTTATAGATATATTATTTTAAATAAAATAAACTATATTTTAAAATATTTTGGTAATATTTTTCGCGGTTCCTAATAAATTCTATTTAGACTTCTTTATCATATTAAAAGCGCTCTAAAATCAAAACTTAAAAATCTTAATAAATCTTTAAACTGTCGCATAGATAATTATCAACACCAGAAGTAAGTAATATTTTAATAAAATGAGCTGGAATAAATAACTGTTTTTCATTTTATTAGTCTGACTATCTTGATTTTATCTTTAAAATTTGTCTAGTTTTGTCTCTAAACAAAAATGCAATATATATTTTAAAAATAATAACTTTATTAAATTATATGTTTTCGTGAAATAAGCCTAAAGTTATCTTTGTTTTTTCATTAAAAAGTTTGTTATATATTGACATATAAGCCTTATTAACTCCCTTTCGTTATTTTAGATCAAATATTTGTTATAAACTTCTAAATTCTTATTTTAGAAAATAATATCGTTTATCACTCTGCCATTGATTATAGAATATATTATAGTAAAAAAAATGTATCTAGAAGAGCAAGAAAAACTTTGTCTAATTAATTTAGTTATTATTAAAAGTATTTTTTTATTCTAGTTTTATACAAATCATAACTTCTATCAAAGAGAGTTTACTAATTTGTTCATTTATAAGCATAAATAAATTAAAACGTCCATTCAGCACTCTGCGCATAGCAAACCGGATCTACAGTAGAGCATCGATTATCCGACTCAATTGGGGACTGAGGTTGGTCGGATAATTGAAAAGTCGGATAACCGAAAAGTATGAAGAAATCCATTATTAGTGTAGTATATTATTATATCCCATGTAATTACTATATTAGTATATCGCTATTAACCTACTTCGCGTTGAATTTTCATTGATGTTAAGACTAACCAAAAATTTTTTTAAATAATAATCGTCGCTATTGTATCGTTAAAAATTAGAAAATTAAGCCTCGTTTAAATACTAGCTCTCTTTCATGGTCGATCCAGTGTTGCCAGGTAAAACACGTAAAAATATTATTAAAGTAGCCAAGACATAGCCAAATATTGTAGCGCCACATCACTAGCGGACATTTGAATTTGCCGACTAGAACGCAGTCGGTTAACCGAGGTGACGGTTAATTGGCGGTCGGATAATCGATGCTCTACTGTAGTTCTATCTAAAAGCATCTTTCGAGGAAAACAGATTAAATTTTAATTTTATTATTTTTTATTCTATATTTTATACGCAAAAAAAACTATACTACACTCAACAAAGAAAATATTTTTTAAGTTCGATATTGCATTGATCGTTAAGATACTATTTAATGTATCTTATACATTTGTCTTCATAAAATACAAATTATAAAATTACAAAATGTATGAAATATTTTTGCAGAAAAAAATCTTGTTAATAAACAAACCAACTTACAGATACGAATAATGCAATTTTCATTTAAAATAGGACGATATGAATATTTAAAAAAAAACCTGTAAGCGTTTTCATCACGTCCTTTCACACATCTGAGTAACACAACTGTTTTTTCCAGTGAAGTCGACCTTTTATTAGTGGCTACTCATCGACCGTAATAAGCAAATTGTTTTTTTAATTTCAGGGTGATGACAGAATAAACTAATAAAAATATATTAATTCACACATTGAACAGGGCGACATTAATATTTAAAAGAAAAAAAAACTGTAAACGTCTTCGTTTTTACTTTCCCGGATCTGTTATTTATAACAAAGAGCTAGTATGACAATAGGCCAAAAAATGACCCCCACACATTGATTGATCGTGGCAATTTTTACATTTTTTGTATCAGGGCACCTTGAAACGCCGAGATTTAAAAAAAAACCTTCGAAGCTTTTTGGTGTATATATGGACGTTCGTGTGTGTGTGTGAGGAACACGATTTTGTTCACCCTCTTTGAAGCTTAATAATTCATGTGCTTTTTTTCCAAAAATTTCTGAAATTTTGCAGGGAGGTTTGCTTATTATGTGGATTGATACTGTTGAATTTTAATGGTTGAAGTTCGACGTGGTGAGGAAATAAAGATTCTCAACACGACGCGTCGTGTTGAGAATCTAGAGTAGGGTCGGACTTAATGACGATTTTAGTCGTTTTAGCATTTACAATTTTTTTTAATATAAAACTTTTCCCTACCCTCAAAATTAAGCTTTTTGCCATTTCATAATACTTAGAAATATAAAAAGTTTTTAAAATAAAATATCATAACAAGTGGCGCCACCAAAAATTGTCGGAAAAGTTAAGCAACTCGTTGCTGGATTTTTTAACATGTAAAACGCAAAACGTATTTTAAAATAATATCAATGCATAGCATTTGCATATGAGAATCTTCAAAAGTCATTCCTGTATATTACGTCAGATTACAGGTGATGGTGACCATCACGAGCAAAGCATTCTTCCAGCGTCAGATGAAAGCTTGCATTACATGATCCAATATGTCTAAGAGAATATCATTCAATTTTTCTTTTCTTGGTTCTTTTGTTCTTTCTCTTTATGAGTACTAAGAGGTCCTTTTAATCATGCCCATTGTGAGTTCGTGAGACGGTGATGAATATCTTTACATCATAATTGTATGAGACAACAACTTTAACTTCTTAAAAGAGACATTACTGTTAAAATTTACTACATGATGTGCTTTCCACTATAATTATTAAATCTGCCACTTTTATTTGTTAGCATGTGACGGAAGTGTGTTTTTATCTAGAGAACATTTGTGTTTAAAATGATAATGTAACACTTAAAGATCTGTTAATTTTATTATTTAAATACTTGTATCCATTAATATAACAGAAAAAGATGTGTAACTTGCGCTTTATTTAAACGTAAATTTATGGAACAAGATTTTCCTTTTAGGAAGTAGTAAAAGTTTAACAAGTTAGTGAAGATTAATCTAAATTATATTCTGTCAGTTGACAATTTACAGTGTTTATAATTTATTCACTTGATTTTAAGAAATTCAATAGGGAGGAAACTAGAACAGATATTTAAAAACAGTTAACTGCACATTATTTGTTAACTCAAGTAGTTTTAATTCACACGAGGGCGTAGAGGTACGTAATTTCTTAGACGAGACATTCCCGAATTATTAAATCGATCGATACAGACCAATGGCATGGTTACCAAGGTCTACTCACTTCACTCCTCGATTTCTTTTTGTCGGGTTCCATGAAGGAAAGGGTGTATGCAAATAAGGTAACTAGTGTGAAGGAATTACGCGATAAAATTGGCCACGATGTGAATACAGTATCGGAGATGTTGTAAAACGTTTAGTGAGAAATCGAGTTAGATTTCTAACTAACTCTAACTCTCGATATTATAACAATAAGAGCAACAAAAGGAGTCCGTGTGGAAATCGTCACGATCCGAAAGTTATGTAAAACAAAACTTAAGAGTGTAAATATATATATTTAATGCTTATTTTGTAATCATTGAAAATTACACTGTTTTAAAATTTTACAAATAAAAAAATTAACGTTTAACAATAAAAATGATTCTACACTTCAGTAAATATACATCATTTAAAATAATTTTGTAACTTACAGCTTCAACATTCTTCAATTATCTAAATATTTACTTTATAAATGTGCATAAATACTTAATTTATTTTCATTTTCATTACAGTTTCCTACATTTATTAATTAACAATTTAAACAATATTTAATATTTTACATAAGAAAGTTACTCAAATTTAATAATGATAAATTAAAATTAAAATCTGTGTATTTCAGTTCTAGCTGTGTGTGAATTTTTAAATGTTTCGATATTGTTTATTCAGAATTCAATGAAATTTGCAGTAACTTATGATAAATTTCTCCAAACTTTACTTGAGTTGCACTCATTCCTCATAAAACACAGTCGCAGTATGAAATAATATTTTTTAAATAAATCTTTCAAATGCTTTAAAATTTATTGTTCAGATGAGTAAAAACATTTTGTTTAAAAGCACACTAAATAATAAAAAAAATTGATATAAGAAAGAATTGAAATGAAAAGTAAACGTCTGATCTTAAATCTGATTCTGATTCACACTGAGTTCACACTGATTAAAAAATTATGAAGTTCATAAGGTAAATGGATAAATCACTAAGCACTGACTGGTAGGTAGTCGCTGATCTCAGGAGGATCCCTTTGACAGATCATCTATGTGTTAGTTGCATTATACATCAATCTAAATCAATTTGGTTCATCGTGTCAACAAGCATTTTCTAATATTTTATCAAACAGTTATGATCAGATAATCTAAATGTAACTTAGAAATTAATTTATATCAGTTATCTTTTTACTAAACGTGTTTTTTATTTAATATTTTTAATAAATAGAGGAAAGTGGGAAATTGACGCCACTTGTAATGAAAAAGTAATCGTTAACGAATATTAGTGGTGCAGACACAAGAATTCTATATACAGTAATACCTCGACTTACGCTACCCCGACTTACCCGAACCCGGAGTTACGCGATTTTCAAATCTCGCCGATTCGTCTTTTGTTTGAGCGCCACACAACTCTCGATTACTCACTTCCCCCACACTTTTGTTCGGCTTACATGTTCGGACGTGTCCCGCGGAATCGACGCATAGCTACAATTTATTTTGTGTTATTTATTTCTGTGTTTGTTATATCTACGGAGACTCGAGAGACTCTATGTGGTGATTTCTTGTAACCGTGAACGAATCAAAAGACGAGATAAGATTAACGAGAACATTTATTAGCTTACGTACATCCGACTTGGATTTTACACAAATTACGAAATTATACCCCGACTACGCGAATTCGACTAACGCGGTTATCGCTCGGTCCCACTTATCGCGTAAGTTCGGGGTATTACTGTAATTCATACCATCTGTTCTTTCATTCAGGGCCTATAAAAAGCATAGCGAATTGTCCTAACATGTTTTCTTCTAATAAGAAAAAATATTTGCAGGATGACAGTATTACGTATTAATGGAAGTAATTCTGCCGTCATACAGTACAGGGTTAGCTTAGAATCGCAGTACATTTTAGAAAAGTATTGCAAGTTTATCAATATTTATTTAGGTCCCAATCAAAATAGTGAACTGTTGTTTATTGCAGTTATCATTTACATATTACATTTATTTACATTTATTACATTACAATTATCATTTGCATTTACTTATTTGAAATGACTGCTGGTAAGGAAGAAATATCAGTTATAGTCACAATAAAGTTAAACTTTCCAACGCAAGCTTCTGCAGGAATATGAATATAAGAAATTCTTGAAACATTGCCAGATTTCTTATGCATATAGCAAACTAGTTAACTTTCGATAAGCTTATTCTATGTAAAGCAGTGGTTCTCAACCGGGGGTACATGTACCCCTAGCGGTACGAGCGTAAATCGAAGGGGTACATCTAACTTTCATTATAAAATGGAGTATGTTAATCAATTTGCAGTAAATTATTAACACAAGAAACAAGAAACATCAAAAACTTGCTATAAAATATTCCAGTGTGAACACTGATTTCCCTTTTAACAGTCTAAACAACTTGTTTATCCACTTGATTTGCCTGTCTATTTCTGCCATTAGTGCCAAGTGAACCTGTATCTAGTAAAATTACGGTTTAACCGAGCATTAAATATAGAATAGAAAAAATTTGTTTTTTCTATTCTATAATTATTGCACGATAAGATTGGGGCTTTTCTTGGTTTTACTGGACTACTGGTATTAGGAATAACGAGGCCTGGATCGTACCCCCACGATGCAATGCGTGTCACTGCATGCATGCATTACTTGATATTTAGCAAATTTAGACGTTACATTTGTTACAAAAATTGAAAGATTCATGTATTGTTCTTCACATTATAAATTCGCAGTCATTACTTTTAAGGTCAGTACACAATTATAATCTCTATTTAATAACGCGGGAACCAAATTTTGAAAAAATTGCTGAAGATTTATCGCAACAAATATCCCATTAAATTTTGTTAGAAATTATTGTAGAATAATTTAAATTTTCTTTATTGTTAATTATAATGATTTATTTTTAGGAAAGGTAATTTATGCATGTATTGAAATGACTTCTGCGATTTTCTATAATATACAGATCTAATACAGTAATAATAAATAAATGTATGTACCTGATTACATTTATTATTATTTATGTAGAATAAGTAATTCACTTTTAGCTATAGTTAGTTAGTTAGAGTTTTTTTATGGCGCTCACTTATAAGAGCTGTATACATCTAACGCTGTAATTATAAAATTTACATAAAAAATATAAGGGGACTTGAGAAACAACTAATAAGCTAATGGAGTACATCAACAAAAAAGGTTGAGAACCACTGATGTAAAGGATACTAGATTACATGGTTAGAGAGCTGCTATTGCCACCCCTCGTTTTCGTTCTAGAGACAACTGCTCCCGATAGGGCGGTGTTCGAAAAGAAACGTTGGCGAGAGTTGCCTTAGCACGTGTGTAGTTTTAATTAATTTAATTAATTAAGTGTTTGTGGTGTTTTAGTTATTTGAGTTTTGTTTTATGTGCTTTTTGTTAGATTCAGCCTTAGATCGTTTGTTTTTAAAGGAACGGTTTTTAAAAGGGAAACACATAGCAATAGTCGACTGGTTTTTGTGGAGAAACGCGTAAATTCTGAATCGTGGATGTTTTGAATAGACGTTCATCTGTAACTTGAGAGCATGAATTGTATCAAATCCCGGATCTTGTAGTATAATGATATTTATGCTGATATCATTACAACTCTGTTGTCAATTCCGATAGAAAATAAACAAGTGGAATGTGAAAATGTCATGCACAGTGTTGCTATAATAGCAAAAGTTGTACATTTTTACATCATTCGCAATCTGTATTAATTTTTGTAAGGTGAAGAAACAAGACGATCGCTTGAAAACAAAACATTAATTCAACAAGAAAGTTGTCCCATTTAAATTAAATTAAATTCTAAACCATAATAAAATTTTGAATAATTTTATGTAAAAATTGGTAATAAATTGGATATTGGATATATAGGTAGTATTTATTTACAGTATTTTCGACTTTTATTGTTTTAACACTAAAGAGTTTTATTTAAAAAATTATTTTTTACTTTTGCTTTCTTTTGACTTCTTATTCATTTTTATCATTTATAAATATCACTTTTAAAGAAGAATATCAATAATGGATATGACATTAGGGATGCATTGCATCAAATGGAGGGTAGAGAAATAAGATTCATGGTCCTTATAGTTTAATATGTGTACCTCGTTTTAATTAAAAATTTTAAGAATTTCTCTAATTTTAAGATATTTAATAATCAAAATATTACTTTCTCTTTAATGATGATTTTATCCCTTTTGATTTCTAAGTCATTAATATAGTTTCCGGCAATTTACGACTCATTTATGAGTTTTGGTGTTATGAAGTAACCGAATATGGTGATAAACCTTTTCTAACTTTTAATGCAAGTGATAAAATAATATACCGGTATGTATGTAAGTTATTTTTATTAATGCATAAGTTCAACTTAAGTCATTGAGCTGCAATTTGAAAACATTGTAGATCTATAATTTTCCACGTTGTCCGTCCGTCATTCCTTAATCTAGANGATATGACATTAGGGATGCATTGCATCAAATGGAGGGTAGAGAAATAAGATTCATGGTCCTTATAGTTTAATATGTGTACCTCGTTTTAATTAAAAATTTTAAGAATTTCTCTAATTTTAAGATATTTAATAATCAAAATATTACTTTCTCTTTAATGATGATTTTATCCCTTTTGATTTCTAAGTCATTAATATAGTTTCCGGCAATTTACGACTCATTTATGAGTTTTGGTGTTATGAAGTAACCGAATATGGTGATAAACCTTTTCTAACTTTTAATGCAAGTGATAAAATAATATACCGGTATGTATGTAAGTTATTTTTATTAATGCATAAGTTCAACTTAAGTCATTGAGCTGCAATTTGAAAACATTGTAGATCTATAATTTTCCACGTTGTCCGTCCGTCATTCCTTAATCTAGAGAAGAAAAGCGATAGATAGCTGAAAAGCGTGACAAGGTATGGAAACCTTAGGGACAGCAGGCCCGGATTAATTATATGCCAACCTCCGATAGAAACCAGAAGTGTTATTTTAATTTAAAACTTTTCCTGAAAGCAATTAATAGATCACCGGCGAGACTCTATTGGCAAGACACTATAGTACTATTTTCATCTCATTCTTTGCATTTTATAGCTTTTCGGCCTTCTTTAAGGTCTTCTTGTACCATGTTCCAATTCTTTCAAGTCTCTATGGGAGTTTCGCAGACTGACGGTCTCGGGAACTGGGGATCTGGAGAAATTGTTGCAATTCCAACGCCGGTTTTCTCCCTATTTTTACTTATGCTCATCTTACTAGGAAGATTGCTACATTAGAAAAAAAGCAAATCAGTTTTACGTTTCTTGCTTGCTTCCTCCTCGTTTTAAATCACAAGTTAAAGTTTTTACTCTTTGTTAATTAAAATTAAAAATTTTTTATAAATATGCTGGATCTTTTTTTCGTAATCTAAAACAGTCCCCACTTCCTCATTTACTAAAGTAACGCCTTGTAGTTCTTTGACCACCATAACAGGATCCTTAGCCACCAATTCATTACTTTCCATCTTGGAGGAGATATACTCATGTAATCGTTTTTCAAGGAAAAACGTTGGAGCTTTTTGTTTTTCCACATTCCACAATAGGTCTTATTTTCTTGCCTACTTTATGAGTCTTAGCAAAGGCAAATAATCTAGGGATCCCTGGTCTAGGGTTCCTACATTTTACAAAAAAAGGTAAGATTACTGTTTTAGATTACGAAAATTTGTTCCCTTCTATTAAGATTGAATCTTATGCTGGATCGTTCAAAATATTCTAACCAATAATATTAGCGTTCGAAAAGTAGGCTTAAGAAGATTGTTGTAAGGTAACTTTAAGATAATTTATAGTCATTAATCATAGTAAATATTTGTTGCTTACTTATAAACACGTTCTAACGTTTATTTTTATGATAGAAGAATATTTTGTTAAGTTATACCATACTATGCTATACTGTCACGGAATTCTCTAAAGAAAAAAGTGGCCAAGAAAAAAGTAGCTTTCCTGTGGACAACACCCCGCAAGCTTTAGTCCTCTGAAGAATGTCATATGGGAAGGATATAGCATACCGGAAACACTCACCCAAATTTTCACTCTAGGACCTGCTGAAATTATGCACTACACCTATATCTGACAATCTTGCGCCATTTCTGTCTATCCATACATACCTTTTTTGCTTCTTCCACGTTCATAACTATTATACACACTCTCGGCGTTTTCTTTCACTTAGCATCTGTTTGTCTTTCAAACACACTTTCACTTGCTCAGCCCATGATTTCCTTTGTCTTCCACGTCCTTTGTTTTCCTTCCTTCCACATTTTCCACATACAACTTTTTACACACCTCATCTTTCGATATTCTAAGTGGCCAAACCAACGTAGATATCCTTGACATACTCATTCAATTGCACACCGCACTGCACTAACACATTTACGTTTGTCAATAGATCTCTCTTTGTCACACTATATATATCACAGATATCTCATCTCAGCTGCAATAGGTTGAAAGAGTTCTGTAATATCTCATCACAGTACTCGTTCAATCTATACTTATGCTTAACAATTACACAATAGGGTCGTGAGGAAAATACTCTTGTACACAGTCTTACTTGCCTTTTTCGGAAACATTCTTTTGAATCAATCGCTCTGTGCACCCAACTACTTTCATACAAGCATTCACTCGACTTCAATCTCCCTATCTATTCTGCCATTCCTCTTAAAATTGTTCCCAAAGTAAACAAACGCCCTTAGCTGCTCTATTGTCATGCCGTTCAGCTGTATCACTCATTTGCTCATTTGTTTAAAACACAAACCTTCGTTTTTTCTCCATTCTCAATGCCATTTTTTCACAGCATTCATTCAACCTCAACATAAGATATTACTGTTTATTTTAGCTTTGATGGTATCAGCATATAATAAGCAATTGAACAGTGCACTACCTACTTTCACACCAATCTGTTCTTTCAACTCCTCACACATATGTCAGTAATTATTTATTGTGACAGCATTACAATGTTAGGCTACAATATTTTTAATCATATTTTTATTAATTTTTTAATTTAAAATATGTGCTCACCAACTCAAATTAATAATGTTTTGCCCATGTACACAACACTTTTCCGTTAGCAATAGAGTCATGTCGGTCATCTATCTAACTCCTTTCTGGAGAAATGTTTGAATTGGAATAATGTGACTTCTGGTTTGTATTGGAAGTTANCAGTGTTCAGGGTCTATTCCACTCAAATGCGGGAACGAAGACGGTCATCTATCTAACTCCTTTCTGGAGAAATGTTTGAATTGGAATAATGTGACTTCTGGTTTGTATTGGAAGTTAGTATATAGTTAATCGGGGCCTTCCATTCCTATCGTTTTTATCTCGTCTTGATGTTTTTTATCTATCACTGTTCTCGAGATTAAGGAATGATGGACGGACAGACGACAGACGAAATTTATAGGTCAAAAAATTTTGTCAAATTGCAGCCTAATAATGTGTTGAATTTTTCTTTTCGTTTTTACGTTAGACAGGTTCTGCTGTATACAAGTTAATTTACATTGATGTTTTCAGAAAATTCGAGAGAGAGTTCCGTTAATGACAGGTTTCCTCTGTATACAGGTGCCATTATAGACAGGTTTGACTGTGTAATCAATTTCTAAAAAGTTCGCTCTAATGTGTAGTAAGTTTTGAAAAATCTCGATTTGAGTTTTTTAAATCATTTCACGAAAAATAATAAAGAAGGTTTTCCGAATTCATAAGGTTAATTCTACTTCTGTTTATTCTCCATTTAAATAAACACATTTCATGAATAATAATTATACAATTCAACAAATCGATTTTTTGAAATATTTTCTTGTCTAAATAATTTGCATAATTTAAATACGTTTCCATTTAGTAAACATTTGAATAATTCTAAGTCTGAATAATATTAAATTTTAATTTAATTAATTAATAATAATCTGATGAACCCGTGTCTTGTGAGCGGCTCTTCATCAATAAGTAATTTGCCTAAAGAACTTTTATGAAAACAGCTGCATTATATATTTTTTATTTCCGAAACATGCTTCCACTCTGTCTGACCTGATCAGACTGAAAGTTGCTTAATATTAAAATTAATAGAAAATCGATCCAGCGTTAGAATCGAAGCGACTTCTACAAAATATGCCAAATTATGTTCTCTGCATCAATCGTCAGATTTTTAGACATTTTTAGACATTTATATACGGAACAATCAGCAGTTTAAACAATTTGCATATGCACAGTACAGACGGAGACAAAGAAAATTCTACTCTGACACACAGAAAACGTTTTGAAGTCCTCTATATTTATTTTTCAATTTTTTAATTGTTCTCATACATTTCGTCCTGGATCTTTTCATTTTTTTTTATACTGAAAATCTTTACCTACTTTATGAGTCTTAGCAAAGGCAAATAATCTAGGGGTCCCTAGTCTAGGGTTACGACATTTCACTAAAAAAGGTAATATCTTCGCCAGTTTTGTTCCCCCCAGTTTTCTAACCCTTCTATCAATTGCTTCAACTATGTTACTATTTATCTTAATACAATCAGTTTTTCTGATATATTCTTCCAATGCTTCATCATAGGTAGGTTTTTTCATTACAACGATCTGCTTGCTTTTATCCGCTCTTGTTGCGACTAAGTTATTCTCTTCCAGCCATCCCTTAGCATATGCGATGTCTTTATTATTACTTCTTCCTTTCCATGCTTCTTGATTCTTTAACACCGCTTTCCAACGTATGTAGTCCTTGTCAACCGGATCTAACCCCACAATTCCTCTTTCAATCTCCTGGAGTGTAGTTTCCCAAATCCTAGGATTTTCTGGGACGAAGTTCGGGCCTTTTTTCAGAATCTCCTTTACCCTATTCGGTACCTCAATCTGGTCCCATACTTCGTAAGTTGTAACACTTTTCCTAGTACCTTTTGGTATCTGTTTATAAATGATCCATCTCATCTTNCTAATTAAATTATCTGGAAATATTTGCAATATTTATTAAATTGTTATCTCGTACGAAAAAAATTTTCTTTCATTTATGAAATTTTAATGTTTTTGTTTTTATTTTTATGACTTGCTCAAACAAAATATTTATTAAAATGTATATAACAAAACGTATTTTTATACATTTATATGAAAATAAAACTATAGCCCAGAAGAAAGTGTTGTAAAATTTTCGTGGAATCCATTGTGGAAATAAGAGACGAAAAGAAACATTCGCTCCATTCAAGAATAACCATTAACTCACGGGCACTATTACAATTTTGTATAAAATCTTACCTCTAAATATGAAGTTCAGTAAGACCCCGCATATCGCTGATTCGATATAACGCGGTCTGCTCGAAGACTTAAAAAAGCTCAAAATTTACGCCGATTTAAATTATGGCGGTGTTTTATTGATTCCTTTATAATACGATTATTTGCGAACACGAACCAATCAGCAAAACGTAGCAAAAGGGTATACTTTCTTTAAATCTATATTTGTTTGGTGCAATTTTGGAAAAATATATAACATCATAAATGCCATAGGAAATATCGACTTCGCTTGGCAAGAATTAACTGATAAATGCACGAACGAAGTGTGGAAGAAGTTATGGCTGAAGTATACAAGAATTCTCGACGAGAACAGCCTATCGCTGTATCGTTAAGTTGACCAATCTCAACCTAATCGATATAGCGGGACTAGGAGTTATAAACGAGCAGGATATTGAGGAGTTACTGCAAGTTTCTGGTGAGAGCCTTACCAATGATGATCTTCAAGAACTTGCAAAACATGGAATTCATATGGAACTGGAAAATAGCGATTTTGAAAACGAAGAACCCAAAAAATTTCTCTACCGATTTCCTTAGAAAAAGTTTGGTAAGATAACCGAAATCGTTGATCAAATTATAGCGAATGATCCAGATTTTGAAAGGAGTGCAAAAGCAAAACGAGGCGTTTTGGATGCGATCTTCTGCTACCGACATTTGCTTGAGGAAAGAAAAAAGCGACAAATGAAACTTTCAGAAAAGTCAGAACCTTCGTCACAAAAAATGAACTTTACATTTTTGTATGCATAAGTTTGTTATTTAACATATATTATTATACAGATTAATATAAAAATAACTTTCTTTCAGTAAATGGTAGCGTATATGGAGGCTTATAGCTGTACAGTACATCTTTATTCCGAGAGACTTGTAAGCGATCGAAGAGCCGGCCTTATAGAATGGCCTAATTGCGCGCAGGAAAAGAACGCCTTCCGGGAGGACTTTTATGGAAAACTGGCCCCTATTCAGGCTTCATCGATATGGAGAAAATCCGGAAAACTCCACGCTGCCAGCCCATCCGAGCGAGGCGCGAACCCACGGCCGAACTTACAGTGTTCAGGGTCTATTCCACTCAAATGCGGGAACGAAGACCGCTCGGCCACTGGTGAACGTAAAAATAGCAAAAAATTAAAGTAAAATTTGTTTATTTTTGCTCGCGTGTTCCCCATCCCTATTTACTCTCTGTTAAAATGACCTCGTTTAAAGCCGCGCTAAGCGCTGTTTAGCTTAGCGCTTTGTTGTCTAGGAACTTCGCTTAGCGCTTTCCCACTTTCTTCTGTCCGTTGTCTTCCCTTACATCTCGAGAACGAAGCTAGAATGTTTCCATATATGGAAACATTAGAGGCAAGAGGCCCTGATTAACTCTATATAAATTTCTAATGCAAATCGAAAGTCCTGTTAATAAAAAAATTACATAAAAAGACTAAAATGTCTTTACTTTCGCCATGTTTAATCCCCAGGAACAACACTCTTCCACTGCAAAGATGATTTTTCTTTAGAGGCTATGCCTCTACAAACAACAAAAACACTTGTTGCACAAAAACAAATTTGCACGTTAAATTTTACGTATTTTTACGTGCAAATTTGTCAGCCTTTTTACGTATTTTTTAACGTGCAAATTTGTCAGCCTATATTTTCAAATGGAAGTCCTGTTATTTCAATTCAAAAATTTTCCCCTGTAAGCTGTTAGATACATGACCGGCACGACACTATTCTTAAAAGAAAAGTGTGATGTACAGGAGCAAGCCACTACTAATTACAGGTAGAGAGCATCTATTTTAAATTAAATAAATTAAAAATATGATTAAAAATTACAGCCGGCATTGTGACGATGTTACAATAAATAATTGCTCGTATTATAATATAAAATATTATATTAATAAATTTTTCCGCTCTTTTTAACTAAATAATCCTATATTTATAGATATAGTATTTCGTTCAGGAAGTAAAATATCTAAAGTTTGATTCTGGTTTAGGAGTAATAAATAAATAAGAAAGGAAATTTATAATGAACTAAGAAAAATTCCTCACTTGAAAGTGAAAAGTCGGATAGATTTCCTTTATTTTAGTGTGTATAACTATATCATGAAATTGCCAAAATGAACACAAACGACAGAAAGGGACATTGTTAATAAAGAGTCTAAGATTTGTGTAAATGCTGTTTCAATTTTTTTTTCTTTTTGTAAATGATTATACGCTGAGAGAGACCTGTAATTGGTCACTTTATCTGTTGAAGTAATCGGGAGACAATAATACCAGTTAGAAAAATAGCTTTCTAAGCCGAATATAATTAGCGGAATTAAATTAATCTCCCTTAAACAATTTAAACGAATAGAGTAAATCACTCCAAATCCCGAAACTACACATTACTTTTAAAATCTATCTCAGATACGTGGAAAAAATCTTGAATGTAGGTCCAGATGATTTCAAAATCCTAATGGAAGGATTACGCACACTGTATTCGTTGGACTGCGAATCATCTGGCTGCAAAAGTGATTATTTTAAAATTTATGAAAACACCTACTTTAAGTATGTAGTAAATGTTTGTTTGTTCATTTGACGATATAGATATAGCAAAGTATCATACTTAATACTACCGTAGATATTTGGCATCATCAATAAAGGGTAGTATTAGATATGATGCCATATGCGCAGGTTGATTCAATTTTATTGGAGAGAGCTTCTTGCCTTGGGGCAATATTATTGTAATAAATAAACATTTTGTTCAGATTTTAACGGCCATCTGCAATACATATGTCATATTCTGCGATTATGATTGCATTATGTATGTTAACAATATGTATATGTATTACACATATTGCTAGTATAATATATATATAATGCATACTTACCATACATACACATATTTATAATAAAACATAAAATTGTTAAGTTTTAAGAATTTTAACTCAATTAATATTTTAAGACAAATTGTAATAAATAATGTATTATTTTAAATTCAAACATCTAAAGACTAAACAATATTTACCTATGTGATCCGAAAATAAATAATTCTACTCATTAATAATTACACAGAGAGAAGAAAAACAACTAATAAAATATTTTATTAAAATGTCGAAATAAATATTTATTGAATAAATTTAAAATGTATTTATAGTTAAAAGAGTTATATCATACTTTCATATACATTCAATAACTCTTTTAACTATAAATATTTTTTAAAAAATCCAGTTACGAGTTTCTTAACCTTCCTGGCAATATTTAAAATTGCGTTTGAAATTGCGATTGATATTTTACTAAAAAACTTTTTATATTTTTAATTATTATAAAATGACAAAATGGTTGATTTTGGGGGTAAAGATGAGTTTTATTAAAAATTGTAAATGCTAATAACGAATAAAATTTGTCATTAAGTTCTACCCTACTCGAGATACAACTCATGATTCCCTCTATCTCACCGCCTCCTCGACCTTTAGCAACCAAAATTTAATAGCACAGTGCCCCTAATCCTCCCTGCAAAATTTCAGAAATTTTCGACAAAAAGCACAGGAGTTAGTAAGCTTACAAGAGGATGAACAAAATCGTGCCCTATATACATTAACGTCAAGACACACAGAAATAATCCTGAATTTTTTTTTCATTTCACAACGTTTCAAGATCCTCTGAGTCCAAAAATGTGAAAAATTTTTGTGGGGGTCATATTTTGACCGATCACCGTACTTTTTTCTGTTATAGACAACAGATCCGGGAAAGTAAAAACTCTGAGGTTGAATATTATACTTAGAACCTTCAAAGTGATGCACAGTTTCACAAAATATTTTGTTTTATTTTATTTCGAAATATAATATAGGAGAAATCATGACATATTTTTGAAACAAATGTAATGTACTGTACATTTTACATTACTTTACATTACATTAAATACATTTTTACATTTAACTTACGTATTAATAAGTATTATAAATTCCTAAATATAAACACAAAAGTATTCAACTTTTAAATCATTAAATTTTAAGTTTTAATTTGAATTTTTATGTAATATTTAAATGATATTTTTCAATTGAAAATGATTAAAAGGTTTAATTAATAAGCTTTCATTAAGAAACTTTTAATGAGTAATCCTTAGGTTATTTACTAAATATTAATACTTTTAAATTAGATAACATTTTCCTTAATGTCATAAGATTTGTAAAAACGAGGTAATTCCTTAGGGGTGTTCGAGTCTAATTGGGAAAAGAACAAAATATACACAATGGAAGTATTATAATGCATGGCTAACTAGAAATTTCAAGTTGATAATTAGTAGCATTTTAAATAACTGTTTAGTGATTTAACAGTTAAATCATTAAAAATTTAAAATTATTTTAGTTTGTAAGCCACTATGTTAACTATTGAATGGAGAATGACATAAAAGTTTTCATAAATATATGCCATATGATAAACAAATAAAATCTGCTTGAATTAAGTTACAGTTAAAATAGTCACATGAAAATTTACTAAAAGTTCTAAGAAAATTTTATAATTACCGAGTACCGTCAATTTTACTTAAATTAATTAATACACAAATTAAATATTTATTACAAAATTCATAAATTACTTGAATTAAATTAAAATCATCTTCATAATTAAAATATATTGTTTTGTAAATACATTAGAGATAACTTTCAATTTACTCTTTTAGAATTTATTTGACAGCTAACGTTTGTGTTTTATCAATTTGCAATTTATTTTACTTGTTATTTGCCATTATAGAGTGATTTACATAAGTTTATTTAAGTTTATTTGAATTTATTTTTAATTAAAACTATTATATATTTCATACATAATTTATAATAATTTATAAAGCTTTTCCTTTAATACTTTCTCATGTGCATAATGCTGACACGAATGCTCTAATGCATAACTGATCTAACGAGTAAATTGAGAAGTTGGAAATACTTAAAGGAAAAACTGATAATCAGAGGCTAGTTTATTAAAGAATTTAGTTAATTACTATAATTTTCATATTTACCAGTTGTTTTGCATTTGTAATTTTAATTTCAAATATCAGAAATTACAATTTAGTATCAGCAGACAAAGGTTTCGAAATAAAACGTTCTAATGAACAAAGTAATACTAATAACAAAGGAAATTATTAGTATTAGTGGCATTATTAGAAATAACAAAAATCACATAGGGGAGATCGGGGCAACTTCGGCATGCGGGGCAAGTTTGTCAAGCGCTTTTTTTAAAAAACAAATTAAAAGGAGACTTTGGTTATAGGTTAGGCAGTTGAGTTTTATTGGTGGCTTGTTGAGTGTAGTGTTTTTATTGTTCTCCAACAAGCGTAGTTGAATTATCAAGCAAATTTTCATTTTCGTT